>NW_006770909.1:2115831-2166334 GCF_000442215.2 Lipotes vexillifer
TATTTACCTATATTTTATAGAAAAAGTTTTTAAGTTGTTTTTGCCATTTGTCCTTAATCTGTTTGGGTTAATTTTTGTGTATAGTGTGGGGAACAGATCCATTTTTTATCTTTTCCCACATGCCTAATTAATTTCAAAGATCAATTTTGTTGAGTAGTTTCTACCTTTCCCATTTGATTGCTTTTCTAATTAAAAATGGAAGCAAAGGTAAATAACAAACACAACCCTAGGATCCAGATTTAAAGCTCATTTCCTTGTCACTAGTCTCCTTAAATAGATACACTTTGATTATTCCAAATGATACTATGTTCTTTTTCAGGAATCACCTTCTAATTAAATATTAGAATGGGAGAGGTTTACATGTCCATATTGTGTCCTGTGTTAATTTCCAGCATTCCCCCCCGCCAGATTCTGCTATGAATGAACTTAGACAATTCAAGGTAGGGCACTTAAGTGTCAAGTTGTAAAGCAGGGTCCGAGAGGCTTAATTCTCAAATAGAAATATTGACATATAATAATACTGTAACTTTTACTGTATTTTTATTGCTTCTGGGCACTACTCAACCATTCATACATGCATTTTCTCATTTCATACTCACAATAAGCCATAGAGAGGTTTGATTAGTCTCAGTTTTCCACATAAGGAGGATTAGAGAGGTTATATAATTTGCCTACATCATACATATCATGTTTAAAGTGATTTGAACTTAATTCTTTCTTATTCAAAAGCACATGTTCTTTCCCATTATACGAAATTATCTTTCTATGACCCTAAACTATTTTTGTTGTTTATTCATCCTTTATTTTCTATCAGTGTTTCTAAGGTTTACCTCAGTAGCTGACTGAACAAGTTCATATTCAGTCCAGGCCCCCTCTTCATGGATGGGTCTTTTGTTAGGTGCCAGGATTTTTCTCTTCTCACATGCTGCTATAAGTGAACCAAGACAGTAGAAAGTAGGACCCTTGAGTGTGAAATTACAAAAGATTATCAAAGATGTCCAAATATTAAATAAAAAATATCGATTTTCAGTATTCAACCCAGATCTGAAATGTAATTTCTTTTTTTAATGTTTATTTTAATAGAGAAGCTGAAAAAAGTGTGTAAATCGAGTTATGAATATCCATGTAGCAAATGTGTTGCACTATGTAAATTTCACCAAGAATATATAAGAGATATACCTTCCTGACATGGAAGTTATTTTACTTTCAGAAAAGTTTTTTGAAAGTGCTCTTGACTTTTAAATAAAAACTTTCTTTAGGATTTTGTACAGCAGTAATTGAATAATAGCTGGAATATAATTTCAACATTAAAATATGACTACTAAAATATAAAATAATATTCTCCAGATGCCACCATATACCATTAGCCCATCGAGCCCAGTGTGACAGTGATCCTTTCTCACTGTTAGTGCAGCACGACCCAGCAATATCCTTGCTTTCAGATTCTGTCTTGGATGGTCCACATGCTACTATTGACCCCAAATTCCCTGACAGTATAATCACTGCTTTCTGATAGAAGATTGGCTGAGGCAATCATCATTTCAAAGGGAGTAGCCAGCTACTTACTGAGTTAGGTAAAGCTGCCAGACACGTTGTCAGTCCTCTGTGCTGACACAGAAGAAGACATAACAAGAATCCCCACTGAATTGTGTTTGGACCCTGCTTGGGTACACAATACCATTGTTATCCCAGATTTTTTCAGATATCAAAATGGGAAG
This sequence comes from Lipotes vexillifer, assembly GCF_000442215.2. NCBI lineage: Eukaryota > Metazoa > Chordata > Mammalia > Artiodactyla > Lipotidae > Lipotes > Lipotes vexillifer. The sequence continues at coordinate 2,117,550 of NW_006770909.1, forward strand.
ACTTTCACTGGTCTCACACATACTAATATTTTTGTGAAAAGGAAAAGTATTTCCATATGAGCATAAGAGCTTCTTCTCCCACATTTTTCCATCCTCACCCAGTGTGTTAAGATTATTTTTTGCTGTCCAATGTGTTCCTATATACATTTTTCTGTGTGTAAAGAACAGGGTAAGGGATGTATTTGTATAAGCCAATGGGGAATTTTTTTTAACTGTGGAGTATATGACTGATTATCTCTGTGAGATAATGAAAAATACTTTTGTCATATTTGCCTTTAACCCTGAGCAGAGAATTACTAAGTGATACACAAGCAGATCACCTGTGTTTCAAAAGTATTTCTTCCTGCTCCCATGGAATAACAGCTACCCAACTTCATCCTGGTGATGAGGTTTAATTATTCCTGCCAGTATGGTAATACTTTCCATTGCCTCCTCATTTCTTGCAAGAGGACCCTAGAAGTTAGTAGGTGATTTACCATAGTTTTAAGCTGAATGAGACACTTAACTTTGTGTATAGTAGGAGTGATCCTTCTCTGGGAACCTAGATCTCCACATTAATAGTGCCTAAAATTGTGTGTAACAGAAGCAAAATTCCCTATGTGGGTCACTGTTGGGCCCATTTGCACATTCACTCCTTGGTTTTTAATTCATGTACTCTAAGGGGCCAACAGCTTCCAGGTATTACAGTATGGATTCCATGTACAGGTATATAATCCTTCTCTCCTATGTGGTAAAGTCGATTGGTTAACTTCTGTAATGTAATATTATGTGGAATTGTATCCTGATGAGTCAAACACTTTATAGGAAAGGTAGAACCATACCCAGAATATGCATCAATTCAGGTCAAGATAGATCACTGCCATTCCAGGATGGGAAAGGCCTAATGTAATCAACATCCCACCAATCCATTGCAATCCAACAATGGTGGGACTTAATGAAGCAACAGTAGCTGGTCCAACTTCGATGAGGGGAAGCCCACATTATTTGGTTCAATGCATAGTGTCCTTCCCATTGTGCCTACTCTATTCATGTGCCCATGTAGCATTTCACTGGTCACAATGACTGGATGATGTCAGTTGGTTCAGCCATTCTGTATACTTGGGTGTTTAGTTCCAATAACTGTGTGGACAGTGTCTGCTGGGCAAAGCTATACAAAACAAAGTTCTTCACACTTTGTATCCACTCTCATAGGCCCACCTGCATGATTATTCCAAAGACTTTTATGTACCCTAGCTTCCAGTTTTTAAATTTCCTGGCCACTGACCAACTAGCCAGTTCACTTAACATTACTTCCCTTTGCACACAAAAAAGTAGGTACACGGGTTTGTCACCTGAAGAAGTGCCTTTAGGAGACTATTCCCTCATAACCACAGTCATGGTAAAGTGAAGCTGTTTAGAATTAGCTCAGTAAAGGGCCATAGGTCAAATTGGCAAAGAACTGGGGAAATCATTGTACTTTACAATTGTCATTGTATTCTGAGGGTCTCTTTCTCACTGGAACCCAGTCTTGATTTCATTTAATTTGTTTACCTGTGGGAATTGGCTCAAAGAAAAATTGGACAATAGATCTTGATAGTACAGCCATAAAATCATTTTTCCTTGATGTCTTTTAGTTGTACAGATTAAGTAATACCCTTGTTGGCTATTTATCTATTTTGCTCCTAGGAACACAGTGTCTAAAACCATCTTCATAGCTCTCTGCGAGTTAGCCAGGTCTCCCTGACTGCCACTTAAACTTTGCAACTCATTATAATTAAATGTTAAACACAGACACCTGGCTTCTATTATTTTTTATTTCTATATTCCAATTGCTTTCAGGGAGTCCAATTCTGTAATAACATTTCCTATTCTGCACTACCATCAACCCTCGTCTACGTTGCTCATCTTAATAGTGCATTTCCTATCACTTGTTAAATAGAATGCCCTCCAGTCCCTCCTGTGGGACAGTTTTCTGCCTTACATAGTATACCCAGTCTTGCATACCCAGTATGTTGATCCTTTTAATCTCTTCTTCCACCATTTACTATGTCAGTTTTAACATTTCTTCTTCACTTAGTGTGGGCCATCACTATTTATATGCTTCCAAATGCCAAATGAGCAGCTTAATAGCATTCTGTCCTGGTGGACTTGTCAGTGTATTAGATTCTGCTGACACAGGGGAATGCACCTATATTAGTAAATTCTCATTTATCCAATTTTATATTACCTCCTGCTTGATCATAAACATTGAAGATACAATTCCATGTAATTCTCTTCCACCTGATCCTGTGACATGTTGACTATAACTTTGACTATAGTTTGATTAAATTATAGATTCCTTTATCCTCAGCAGGCCAAGCACTTCACTGGCTGCATTTCCTTCCAATGACATCCCTTTTCAATTTACCATCAGTGAAATTTTAACAATTTGCTACCTCAATATTTGAGGGGTTATCAGTAGTTCATCTAGTGAAATATTTCACTTTTTCATCCAGCTAAGAGGTAATCCAGTTTCAGAATCTCATTTTAGAATCTGCTCCCTATGGCCACTTTTCACAATAACTGCTTTAGGTCAAGTTTCCTAGAAAGTGACCCTGTGATGAACATTTCCACATAGGATGTTGTTTGAAAATAGCTCCTAGGAACACTTTCACTAGGTAGTCAGTTATTCCACAGGATAAAATATAACATGAGTGTGGCCAAGGTCAAAATATAGATAAGTACAAACCAGGGAAGAGACCAGTGTGTGATTTGAGGTCACTGAGAACAGAGATGAAGTCTTCTTCATCTATTATTTTTTAAAAGTGTGTATATTTGTTTTCTATAGAAATCTCAGAATTATCTTCTTATATTTATTTTTGGTTAATATTTGATACTAATGTATTTTATTTATAATTTAATTTTTATTACTTTAAAAAAACATATCAAAATATAAAAATGAAATCAGCATATAATAAAATGAGGGAAGAGAAAATATTTTGGAAACAAGTATAAAAAAATGTGTATCTACCTCTCAAATATTATATAAGGAGGTAATGTCATCTGGATCATATTTTAATAGTGAATTCACAGCACTCAGAACTAAATGTTTCCTATCAATTCAAAATAGAGACTTTATTAGATTATACCTTAATTCTAGTAATTCTAGTGATGCATTTATTATTTTAAAATACTTTGAAGCTGGTTTAGATGCTCTCTTTAAAAAATATATATATCCAGTCAATATTTGTCTCCTGAGTTCTTGAACACACACACATTCTTTTTTTTTTTTTTTCTAACTGGATTTCTCCTAAGTATCTCAAATGTACCATATGCAAATCTGATATCATCATTTCATCAACACCTGCTCCATCAAAATACAAATTTCTTCTCTTAAAACCTACTCTCCCTCTTTTGCAAATGGCACAATTCTCCTTTTTTACCAAAATATTTATTTTATTAACCTAACCTTATTAACTTGATCCCACCTTTGACCTAACAGATCACTGATTTCTATTGTTTCTCTCTCTTAAATTCTCTCTTCTCTCCATTCTCATTACCTATGCTTCAAGCCTTCCTTAGCTTCTGTGTAAACTCCCACAGTTAATTTTTCACCGGTTTCCCAAGTTCCAGTCTTATCTATGTACAATTAAACTTTCTCAATGTCTCTATTATTGCTAAAATCACCAGTTTTATATGCATATTACACAAATCTTGACTGGTAAAGTAATTTGCAAAATGGAGATACTTAGATGTGGATTTAAGTTTTGGAAAGAGTTAAATATCATTTGCTTGTGAAGAGGAGTTAATTTTGTTTGAGGTAAAAAGTAAAACATAATTACATAATGATCCTGATTTCCTTGTGTTACTTGCAAAGGTCACTGATATAAATCTACCTTATTATCTCTGTGCCATAATTAACTGAACTATCTAATAACTGAAAAATCTAGTTTTCCCTAATAATATGAAAGGAGCTGCTATTCATCCTATACTTTCTCTATTCCTTCACCAATTTTGCAATGCTATAATTACCTGTGATCAGTGCTAAGATGCCCAGAAGTGATGGGAAGGCTCCTAGGAGAGCTGTTTTGCCATTATCATGGCTTTATTATAAAGACACTCTGAAATTTTAGACTTCACTCTTAGTTTCCCATCTCTAATCACATAAGTTTTTCAGTAAAATAAACATATTTTCTTTGACAAAAAAGCATGTGCCCTCTTCTGTCCTCTATTTTTAACTTGAGAGGATTACTTTGTAAACAAACATCATAGGAAAATGTACATGAACTTTAACATCAAAAGGACTAGATTCAAATTCCAGTTCAAATACTCACTGACTAAGATATGTTGGACAAATGGTAAAATCTCTATGAGCTTCTTTTTTCCGAATCTCCAAATAAAAATGGCAATGAATTGTTTACACTATTAGAGAGATTAAGGTAACTCATGAGAATCTGTTGGTAGAAAGCATTTTCTCTATAACTTGAATATAAGCATCTTAGAGGCCTGGTGTCTAAGATTTGAAGTAGAACTTGAGAGTCTAATAATGAAATCTTGTTTTCATAATCTTTTATGTAAATCATTGTCATGTGACAATCCCTTTGATGGAGAGAGGCATGTATTGGTAATCATTTACTATCTGAGGACATTATGTCTAAGAGTTGTCAAGAAACTTCTGAAAGATCACACAACTCACAAACACCAGACCTAAATCTTTCATCTGAATTTCAGGTTTCAATCCTGTCTTTGCATCATCAATGCCAGCAGGCACTAGCCAGTGCAGGACTTTCTCTGCCGCAGCCATTGCAGACATCCTATTTCACAGTTGTTGACTAATTGAATCACCAGTAAATTCTGTTAATTTAGAACCGAATGTGCTTCACAGTAATTTCTAACCCATAATCGTAGTTTGGCTGTCCAGAGCCATACTATTTACTCATACTGAATGATATTTCAAGGGTATCATGTTCCTCATATCTTCTGCTTTCTAGATGTTTCTTCTGGAGAAATCCCTATTTGAATAAATATCTGTGGAGGATTACAGGGCAAAATATTTCAAATCTTTCTGTAATATATGTTGCCAATGACAGCAGTGAGGATAACCTTGGGCAGTTTATCATTATGAACATTCATATAAGTGTGATTTGCTATTTAGGATGTGAAAACACTGTAAAAGAATAGGTTGGAAGCTTACCATCATAAAAATAGCCACAAAGTCAGTTTAAATTAGAAGGTAATTTTGAAAATACTATGCTTTTTAGCGGATGGAACCATCAGGCTCAAAATGTGTGAAAAGAAAGTTGGGTAAAAGCAGATATTTCTGTTACCAGTCTTCCCTGCAAAGGAGCTAAGAATGACTGTAGATGGTTTCTTCTACTTTCAGTTCCTAGCATGTGAGCTTCTGCATTATATCTTGCATCACGACAGCTTAAAATCTGTTACAGACCATTCTGGTAATGAAAAACATATGATATTTATTACAAAAAATTAACCTCCTAGTCTACGACTCAAGATGGGAGAGTTCATTTTAAGAGGAGTTCATCAAACTTCATAAATTGTGGGCCTGTGTGATGCTTTACTGAAAATAAAATGCATCTGAGAATGGTAACAGTGCATAGCTCCATAGTTTAACTCAGTAAACCTAGTCAGTATTGGTGCCATTATTTTCATTATTTAAGCCAATTTATGTGCCTACTGGAATACTGGTTATATAATTTATACACAGATAGTGGTTATATAATTTGTATACAGATAGTGGTTATATAATTTAATTAGTCTCAGGTCTACAAGTTTTGTAATTTTTAGCTATTAAGAAATTTTATATGTGTGTGAATATGTGTGTATGTGTGTTTACACACAAATACAATTGTAATAATTAATACATCCTCATCTATACTACTCTGGTCTTCTGAAAATAGGATGATAGTTGTTGCTAAACAGAGCACCTTATACATAGATAAGAAGGTTGAAAATTTTATTAATTTTTTAATATTCTACCAAGGATAGCATTTAGAGCCATTATGACATATGTACATCATGTTAGGAAATAGTTTATCAGAGCCTTTCAAATAAAAGTTCGAATTAAGAATAGACATGAGCTTATAGAAGACCAGACTTTTCTCTCCCCTGGAAAGACTTCGTTCCAGGAATAGGAAAGCTAACAAAGCTAACAGGAATCAGCAGTTCCCCAAGAAGAAAAGGTGTCATCATGGGGCAGCAAGTTAAACAGAAGAGATAAATGTGAATGAGAATTTATTTTGATTTCCCCAAACTGAAGGTGTCTAGTGACCCATCAAGAGTTCTACTTTTTTTTTTTTTAACGAGGTTAACATCTAACCTAAAATTTTACTATAAGTTTCTTTCAGTTGCTATATATACTCATCTTCCAAAGTTCACTTTGAATCAACTCCACCATATTGCTTGTTCCTTCATGAATGAGTTAATAAAAATGTTAGGCACATACTAATTTAAAAATAGTCCTGTACTGTTAGTTCTGAGTACTATGAGAAGTCACACTGAAAAGAACAAGAGTACCTTAAGGTGCTCGATTTCCCTCAAAGCAAAAGATATTTCTCATATACCAAAAACTTTATTATATAGTTGACTTTGTCATAATTCAAGAGGAATAGTAGTGCCAAAGGGAGTTTCTCCAAAACCTTGAACCAATTTACAGACTTTAGTAACCAACTTTTTATTTCCCTTAACATTTTTTTTCTTCTCCCTCAATAGAGGTAAAACAATACCAAAGCTCTATAAAATGTTTAGTCTTTTTTTATTTCTCCTAAAATTGAATTACAAAATGTATCTCCTAAACTCTCACTTTTCTAATTTTATATGAAATATGGTTGTCATCATACTTATAGCCTGCAGGAATTTTACATAGGATGAGTTAAATATGTAGGATTCTAGAATTTCTTTCAGTGCTGGAAGTTATGAGTCATGATCACTATTAATCAATATATTTTTATTTACCAACTTGACTATTTCTCTGTTTCCATGCTTTCCTTTCCTTTAACCCATAATGCTCAAGCTTATTATGTAAATAAATGTTAGATATATCAACAGTAGACAGACAAAATATGTCAACTATTAAGTGTGAATAAATCTCTCAGCAATTGATAAAATGACTAGAGGAAAAAAAAAAAGTCATTTGTCTTAGAAGATCTGAATAATGCTACCAACAACTTTGGCCTAATAGTTACTTTAGTAAACTTTACCCCACAACTGCAGAAAACACGTTTTTTTCAAATTCATATGATATATTTATGATAGACATATGCTGGGTCATAAAACAAAAACAATTCCCAATATATTTAAAATTATTTAAATCATACAAAATGTCAAAATGTGACCTCAGACTAGTAGGGCACTGAATTATAAGCACAACAACATCTATTTATTAGAAAACAGTTAGATACATACATACATGTAGGTACTGAGAAATAACAGTAATTTTCACCAAGGACATTCTCACCTACCAAGAAATACAACAACACACTTCTAAATAACACATAGGTCAAAGAAGAATCTCAAGGGAGAGGGCAAACAACAGAAGCAAGAGGAGCTACAGTCCTGCAGCCTGTGGAACAAAACAACATTCACTGAAAGATAGACAAGATGAAAAGGCAGAGGGCTATGTACCAGATGAAGGAACAAGATAAAACCCCAGAAAAACAACTAAATGAAGTGGAGATAGGCAACCTTCCAGAAAAAGAATTCAGAATAATGATAGTTAAGATCATCCAGGACCTCAGAAAAAGAATGGAGGCAAAGATTGAGAAGATGCAAGAAATATTTAACAAAGACCTAGAAGAATTAAAGTACAAACAAACAGAAATGAACAGCACAATAACTGAAATGAAAACTTCACTAGAAGGAATCAATAGCAGAATAACTGAGGCAGAAGGATGGATAAGTGACCTGGGAGAAAAAATGGTGGAATTCACTGCCGCAGAATAGAATAAAGAAAAAATAATGAAAAGAAATGAAGACAGCCTAGGAGAAATCTGGGACAACATTAAACGCAACAACATTCACATTATAGGGATCCCCGAAGGAGAAGAGAGACAAAGGACCCAAGAAAATATTTGAAGAGATTATAGTCGAAAGTTTCCCTAACATGGGAAAGGAAATAGCCACCCAAGTCCAGGAAGCACAGAGAAAACCATACAGGATAAACCCAAGGAGAAACATGCCAAGACACATAGTAATCAAATTGGCAAAAATTAAAGGCCAAGAAAAATTATTGAAAGCAGCAAGGGAAAAACAACAAATAACATACAAGCAATCTCCCATAAGGTTAACAGGTGATTTCTCAGCAGAAACACTAGAAGCCAGAAGGGAGTGGCATGATATACTAAAAGTAATGAAAGGGAAGAAACTACAAACAAGATTACTCTACCCAGCAAGGATCTCACTCAGATTTGATGGAGAAATCAAAAGCTTTACAGACAAGCAAAAGCTAAGAGAATTCAGCACCAAAAAAACAGCTCTACAACAAATGCTAAAGGAACTTCTCTAAGTGGGAAACAAAAGAGAAGAAAAGGACCTACATAAACAAACCCAAAACAATTAAGAAAATGGTCATAGGAACATACATATCAATAAGTACCTTAAACATGAATGGATTAAATGCTCCAACCAAAGGACACAGGCTTGCTGAATGGATACAAAAACAAGAACCATATATATGCTGTCTACAAGAGACCCACTTCAGACTTAGGGACACACAGACTGAAAGTGAGGGGATGGAGAAAGATACACCATGCCAATGGAAATCAAAAGAGAGCTGGAGTAGCAATACTCATAACAGATAAAATAAATAAAATAAAGAATGTTACAAGAGACAAGGAAGAACACTACATAATGATCAAGGGATCAATCCAAGAGGAAGATATAACAATTATAAATATATATGCACCTAACATAGGAGCACCTCAATACATAAGGTAACTGCTAACAGCTATAAAAGAGGAAATTGACAGTATCACAATATTAGTGGGAGAATTTAACACCTCACTTACACCAATGGACAGATCATCCAAACAGAAAATTAATAAGGAAACACAAGCTTTAAATGACACAATAGACTAGATACATTTAATTGATATTTATAGGACATCCCATCCAAAAACAGCAGATTACACTTCTTCTCAAGCATGCATGGAAAATTCTCCAGGATAGATCACATCTTGGGTCATGAATCAAGCCTCAGTAAATTTAAGAAAATTGAAATTATATCAAGCATCTTTTCTGACCAAAATGCTATGAGATTAGAAATGAATTACATGGACAAAAACGTAAAAAACACAAACACATGGAGGCTAAACACTATGTTACTAAATAACCAAGAGATCACTGAAGAAATCAAAGAGGAAATAAAAGCATACCTAGAGATAAATGACAATGAAAACACAATGATCCAATACCTATGGGATGCAGCAAAAGCAGTTCTAAGAGGGAAGTTAATAGCTAGACAAGCCTACCTCAAGAAACAAGAAAAATCTCAAATAAACAATTTAAACTTACACCTAAAGTAACCAGAGAAAGAAGAACAAACAAAACCCAAAGTTAGCAGAAGGAAAGAAATCATAAAGATCAGAGCAGAAATAAATGAAATAGAAATAAAAGAAACAATAGCAAGATCAATAAAACTAAAAGCTGGTTCTTTGAGAAGATAAACAATATTGATAAAATATTAGCCAGACTCATCAAGAAAAAGAGGGAGAGGACTCAAATCAATAAAATTGGAAATGAAAAAGAAGTTACAACAGATACCACAGAAATACAAAGCATCCTAAGAGACTACTACAAGCACCTTTATGCCAATAAAATGGACAACCTGAAAGAAATGGACAAATTCTTAGAGAGGTATAAACTTTCAAGACTGAACCAGGAAGAAATAGAAAACATGAACAGACCAATCACAAGTAATGAAATGGAAACTGTGATTAAAAATCTTCCAACAAACAAAAATCCAGGACCAGATGGCTTCACAGGTGAATTCTATCAAACATTTAGAGAAGAGCTATCACCCATCCTTCTCAAACTCTTCCAAAAAATTACAGAGGAAATAACACTCCCAAACTCATTCTATGAGGCCACCATCACCCTGACACCAAAACCAGACAAAGACACTACCAAAAAAGAAAATTACAGATCAATATCACTGATGAATACAGATGCAAAAATCCACAGCCAAATACTAGCAAACTGAATCCAATAACACATTAAAAGGATCATACACCATGATCAAGGGGGATTTATCCCAGTGATGCAAGGATTCTTCAATATATGCAAATCAATCAGTGTGATACACCATATTAACAAATTGAAGAGGAAAAATCATATGATCATCTCAATAGATGCAGAAAAACTTTTGACAAAATTCAACACCAATATATGATAAAAACTCTCCAGAAAGTGGGCATAGAGGGAACCTACCTCAACATCATAAAGGCCATATGCAGCAAACCCACAGCAAACATCATTCTCAATGGTGAAAAACTGAAAGCATTTCCTCTATGATCAGGAACAAGACAAAGATGTCCACTCTCACCAGTATTATTCAACATAGTTTTGGAAGTCCTAGCCACAGCTATCAGAGAAGAAAAAGAAATAAAAGGAATACAAATTGGAAAGAAGAAGTAAAACTGTCACTCTTCTTCAAAAGAAGAAGTAAAACTATCATAGATGAGATGATGCTACATAGAGAACCCTAAAGATGTCACCAGAAAACTACTAGAGCTAATCAATGAATTTGGTAAAGTTGCAGGATACAAAATTAATGCACAGAAATCTCTGGCATTCCTATACTCTAATGACGAAAAATCTGAAAGAGAAATTAAGGAAACACTCCCATTTACCATTGCAACACAAAGTATAAAATACCTAGGAAAACCTACCTAGGGGGACAAGAGACCTGTATGCAGAAAGCTTAAGACACTGCTGAAAGAAATTAAAGATGATACCAACAGATGGAGAGATATACCATGTTCTTGGATTGGAAGAATCAATATTGTGAAAATGACTATACTACCCAAAGCAATCTACAGATTCAATGCAATCCCTATCAAATTATCAATGGCATTTTTTTTGGAACTAGAACAAAAAATCTTAAAATTTGTATGGAGACAAAAAAGACCCCAAATAGCCAAAGCAGTCTAGAGGGGAAAAAATGGAGCTGGAGGAATCAGACTCCATGACTTCAGACTATACTGCAAAGCTACAGTAATGAAGACAATATGGTACTGGCACAAAAACAGAAACATAGATCAATGCAACAAGATAGAAAACTCAGAGATAAACCCATGCACCTATGATCAACTAATCTATGACAAAGGAGACAAGGATATACAATGGAAAAAAGACAGTCTCTTCAATAAGTGGTGCTGGGAAAACTGGACAGCTACATGTAAAAGAATGAAATTAGAACACTCCCTAACACCATATGCAAAAATAAACTCAAAATGGATTCGAGACCTCACTGTAAGACCAGACACTATAAAACTCTTAGAGGAAAACATAGGAAGAACACTCTTCGACATAAATCACAGCAAGATCTTTTTTGATCAACCTCCTAGAGTAATGGAAATAAAAACAAAAATAAACAAATGGGACCTAATGAAACTTCAAAGCTTCTGCACAGTAAAGGAAACCATAAACAAGACGAAAAGACAGCCCTTAGAATGGGAGAAAATATTTGCAAATGTATCAATGGACAAAGGATTAACCTCCAAAATATATAAACAGCTCATGCAACTCAATATTAAAAAAACAAACAATGCAATCCAAAAATGGGCAGAAGACCTAAACAGACATTTCTCCAAAGAAGACATACAGATGTCCAAGAAGCACATGAAAAGCTGCTCAACATCACTATTAGAGAAATACAAATCAAAAGTACAATGAGGTATCACCTCACACCAGTTAGAATGGACATCATCAGAAAATCTACAAACAAATGCTAGAGAGGGTGTGGAGAAAAGGGCACCCTCTTGCACTGTTAGTGGGAATGTAAATTGAAACAGCCACTATTTAGAACAGTATGGAGTTTCCTTAAAAAACTAAAAATAGAATTACCATATGATCCAGCAATCCCACTACTGGGCATATACCCAGAGAAAACCAAAATTCAAAAAGAAATATGCACCCCAATGTTCATTGCAGCACTATTTACAATATCCAGGTAATGGAAGCAACCTAAATGCCCATCGACAGACGAAAGGATAAAGAAGATGTGGTACATATTTACAATGGAATATTACTCGGCAATTAAAAGGGATGAAATTGGGTCATTTGTTGAGACGTGGATGGATCTAGAGACTATCATGCAGAATGAAATTAAGTTAGAAAGAGAAAAACAAATATCGTATATTAACACATATACGTGGAACCTAGAAAAATGGTACAGATGAACTGGTTTGCAGGGCAGAAAGTGAGACACAGATGTGGAGAACAAACATATGGACACCTAGTGGGGAAAGTGGTGGTGGGGTGGGGATAGTGGTGTGATGAATTGGGAGATTGGGATTGACATGTATACACTGATGTGTATAAAATTGATGACTAATAAGAACCTGCTGTATAAAAAGAAAAATGTATATCTAGATTAATGAATAATTTCTGACAGAATCAGAGAGATTTGATTGGATGTTAGAGAAAATTTATTAAAAATTGATAGGATTTTAGAGTATTTGACCTTAAGCCAGATTCAATTGTCAAGGCCATTCCTAATACCCCAATTCACATATCATGTAGCCTTAAGAACATTTTCTTTTCTACTCTCAGTACCTGGGGTATATATATACAGTCTATAGTTTTAAATCATTAAGGAGCGAATTAAAAGTAGTGGGTAGGGCTTCCCTGGTGGCGCAGTGGCTGAGAGTCCACCTGCCGATGCAGGGGACGCAGGTTCGTGCCCTGGTCTGGGAGGATCCCACGTGCCGCGGAGCAGCTGGGCCCGTGAGCCATGGCCGCTGGGCCTGCGCGTCCGGAGCCTGTGCTTCGCAACGGGAGAGGCCACAACAGTGAAAGGCCCGCATACCGCAAAAAAATTAAAAAAATAAAAAATAATAATAAATAAATAAATAAAAGTAGTGGGTAACAATATCTATCCCTATTTGATAGTACTCTTTGTCTAGAATATTTCTGCTGACCCAGACCTTGATAAGGTATTAATATGCAGGTTCTACCTGAAGATTAAGTTTGATTTGGAAAGGTTTCACTCCAGAGAGCCAAGGGCAATGAAAATATCAATAAAACTAAAACAAATGGTTTATTTTATGCCTAACAGATTTCTTGGCAAACTGACTAAGCAGGGCCAGGAATGGGGTGTGGAAAGTAAGGCACCTAAGGCACAAAATTTCAGGAGGCCTTCCTTCTCAGCTGTGGACAAGTGAAGACAAAGGAGTATGATATGTAGAAGTAGAGATATGGGGCCCTTTTGCCTCAGATACAAGCACTCAGTACTTCAATGGAGAAGCAGGACATTCCATAAGTGAGCTTGGGGGGCACAGCATAGGGATGTATTTTAGTGCTCTTTGTACAGGTAGTGGAGGTGGCTTCCACACTAATTTTTAACAGTGCAATTGACTGAAATGAGCACCTAGCAATGTGTAGGAAAGTCTCTCTTTGTAGCAAAGGTTGTGGTAACTCTTCCTTGGTTATTTTACATTCTTCAAAGCTGTCTGTACAAAGATAAACCTTCTCATAATATATATGTAAATAAATAGATATTTCAAAAATTTTAGCTAATTATTAAATAAAAGGAATCTCAAGGGAAATTAGAAAATATTTAAAACTAAATATTAATGAAAATACAACAAAATTTATGGGGTGTAGCTAAAAATTATAGTGCTTTATAATATTCCAAGGGCAAAACAATGCATATAATATTGACTCACTTTTCAGTGAGGCACCCTTCTCTCTGGTATCTTGGCCCCTCAAGTTGTGGCTGGCCTGGAAACTTGTTAATGAACTCACAGTGACTGTTTTTTGTTTTTATTATCCAGCTTTTCTAGTTCTCAGAAGATATTCATTTGTTAACAGGTACTCCATCATATCCGGAAGTGGAAATCTGGAACGTTTGCCTTTAATATCTAGAATTAAGAGGCCCAGGTAAAGCATTAACATTTGTAGTAAAAAGACTGGCTGAACTGATCTTACTCAGTTTTCTCTAATGTTAGCAAAATTCAGAAATATTGCAAAGCATCTGAAAATGCTAGATCTCTTGATCTTAATGATTCTGCTTTGGATTGGTATTTTATTCTCCTGGGAGATAAATTAGTTTTCCATAAAGCTGCCCAGGAATACCATAATCATTGAATTTTACTTCAGCTTTTCAGATGTAAATCTCAGTTTCTGTAGCATATATCATTTATCAATGCAACTTTGAACTACAGAAGATTATTGAATTTAAATTTGAAAGATTATTTATAATTATATCAGAGTTAGTGGAGTCTGTTACAAGTTATTAAATTTGTTACACAAATCTTTCAATTGGGTCTAATAAGAATGAATGGTTTCCTAATGTTGCTGTTGTAATTAACTATAAAAATCAATTAAGAAAATGAATTGAAAAGTAACTGAAATTCAGCTTCCAGAAGAACTAATATGGGAGCAAATTTATAAAAATATCTAATAAAATACCAGTTCCTTAATAGTAACTCTATCTTCAAATAAAAACGAATACTTGTTAAAAATAGTAATCTGAATGACTACTATAACTTATCCACTTTAAGCACCTTTAATTATAATTTTTAATGTTTCCTTTGCAAAATGTGTATCAGTTTCTTTGTTATAATTAAAATATTATGAAAATATGCTTTGAGTTTTGCTGTTTATTTAATTACAATTCTAATAAACAAAAGCTTCAGGGACTACACAGAAAAGTTATTGTAGAAAATGCACTAATTTTGCTAATTCACCACAAAGTTATTATTCCACAAAGAATATATTTAGTTCTTAAAATGTGATCCTATCCTATCACTTCATCAATGTTTCCTTAGCACTCTTGGGAATGTTTAAAACTTCATTAAACTCTTAAAACAAGGGCAAACTTTCTTAACTTTTATTCTACTTTATTTCTTCTGTTTCTTGAAGATAATGCCACCATTTGAAAACTGATTCTTCAACCAAAAAATATAAAAATTTTCTTTAAATTTTCTTTTTATTTCTTGTTTGTTGCCACATAACTCAGTTTCAGTTTCTCTTATTATCTTAGTTTCCTTATTAAAATCCTAAAACAGTGCATACTTCCCTCTACATGCATTTGGAAAATTGTAAAGCTCTATATAAATGCTAAGTATTTTTACAACTTTGGAGAGATGATCATTGTCAATTAAAAATTGTTATAACCAAGATTTGTTTACTTTCACCAGGTTCAAGGAAACTATGAAGCTAATTGTTTCCTAAGTAAATTCTAGAGAAAATAATTAATAGTGAAATGTTTTGTTATGTTTTTTAGGTAAGGAAAAATTATTCTATTATTAACAAAAATAGGTCTCTGGAAGATACTTTTGGAGACAACAAATAAATCACCTTTTGAGACTGTTGGCTAAACAGTAAATGAATACCTGCATTGTTTGTTCAAGTATTAACAGTCATATTAAACTATTTAAAGATAAGGTCATTTTGGTGGAAAAGAAATATGACTCTGAATTTGCAACAGAGCAAACAGATGCAGTTCTGCCTTTATTATTTACTCTATCTCAGAAGATCATCTAGAATTTACTTTTGGAGTACCAGCATTATAGATGATCAATTAAATTAGCATAGGGTCTCTTAGGGAAGCTTCCATTCAACAATGGTTAAAATAATTCCTATTTTATACCTCTACTTTAAGCAATATTTTGCTTAAATAAAAAATGTAAGCCAAAATCCTATACTTTTCAGTTTGTATCAGAAATGATTTATGTACCCAGCAATTTGGCTATATCAAATCACAGATGTTTCTCTTTTGTCAACCTAAACTAAATAAACACAGGAGGCAATAATCAAGCAAAGACCAGATCCTGTTGATTGGGAAGAAAATGTCTTTGTGGCTTTCCAGAATCTGAAAAGCAACTTCTCGGTATCCCTGCTTTAGGACATCCTAATTACCAGCTTCCCTTTTATTTTTTGTTTACCAAAAGGAAAGGAATGCCTTGGGAGTGCTTATAAGAGAGGCATGGAGGTCAACACCGACCACGTTGGCTACTACAGGCAGCAATTAGACCCTGTAGCCAGAGGTCTTCCCGCAAACATGAGAGCTATTTCATCAGCAGCAGCCTTTATGAAATCAACTGAGAAATAGTTATGGGCTCTCTATTCAATACCTATGTTCCTCATGCAGTAGAAGCCTTGCTCAATTCTTATCACACTCATTACCTTTCTGTAAGCAGTCTTATGTCATATGAAATCTTGTTACTAACTTCCCCTCAAATAACCCTTTCCTAACTACAACAACCTTACCCGTGTAAGCCCTCTTCCTTTACCTAATGACATAACTCCTCATTAGTGTGTGACTGATCAGATATTAATCCCTAGAGCCTGACTTACAAGAAACTCTTATTGCTAATGCTGAGATTTCATGGTTTACTGATGGTTCTTTTTTAAAAAGTGGCGAAGGAAAGTTTCATGTCTGGTATGCAATCACCTCCTCCCTTGGACTAACTGAGACTGCTCCACTGTTGACCACTACTTCAGCCCAACAGGCAGAACTCCATGCTTTAACTAGAGGTTGCACCTTAGCAGAAGATAGAGCTATGAACATCTATACAGATAGTCACTATGTCTTTGGGAATAGTCGCACGACTTTGGCATGCTTTAGAAACAAAGAGGATTCTTGACCTCAGGAGGAAACCAGATTAAGAATGGAAGTTGAATCAATGAGTCGTTGGAATCAATCCAACTTCCATCTGTCCTAGACACTAT
The DNA here is from genome assembly GCF_000442215.2 of Lipotes vexillifer. Classification (NCBI taxonomy): domain Eukaryota; kingdom Metazoa; phylum Chordata; class Mammalia; order Artiodactyla; family Lipotidae; genus Lipotes; species Lipotes vexillifer. Next base: position 2,134,422 of record NW_006770909.1, read on the forward strand.
TATGGTGCCTGGGCATTCAAAATTAAATTCAGAAGAAACCAAGGGAAATAATTTAGCTGATCAGACCACAAGGACAGCAGCCACAAGGACAGCAAAGTTTGACTACATTCAGAAATAGAATTTAATGAAAATGATCAAAGACAATGATCATTGATCTCTGATCAACAGTGATCAAACACCAATTTAAGGCACCACATAAAGGTGAAACCCCATTGACAAGGCACTGCTTTTTCATGATGGTGAGTGTGTTATAATTTTGTGATTAAAATTTCAAGGGAAAAAACCTTCCTCTGCCTCTTTCCTTTGGGAAGGGGAGAACCAAGAAAGGGGGCGGGGGCTGTTGGGGTTGTGCCTATCTATCTCCAGATAGCAATGAAAGAGGAACAAATTCAATACCAAGGTGCCCAAACCAGGACATTAGCTTTAACCCTGGAGTGGAGGTTGGCGGGGTAGGGGTGGGGAGTGATGGAAATAAGGTACCGCAAAAAGTGATGCTTCACTGAGCTGATAGCAGCCGTATTTTAAGCCCATCAACCAACTTATGATATGGCCCAAATAAAAGACCTGTCTTGCCAGAGTCCATGGTAAAGACTCCTGATGGAAATGAGTCATCAGATAACCCACTGGTCAGCAGATAAACCTATAAGTTTCATGAAACGAAACTGGTGGGGTAATATTTCTAAGGCCACCAAGATGGCACAATTAACTTATGTTGTATGTTCTAAATACAATCCAGGGAAAACTACTCAAACCACCCCTGAACACTTGAACCTTCCTAAAAGGCCTTTTGACCTTTGAGGAATGTATTTTATCCAGTTGCTTCCTTCCTAAGTCTATAAATTTGTTCTTCTTATGATTTGTATGTGTTTTCACTGTATTGAAGCATTTCCTTGCCAATGGGCTACTGTTTTTTTTTTAGCGGGTTGGCATGCATTGTGTCAAATAGCTTCAACTGAGGTCAACGGAAGAACCGGACCAGCAATCTCCGTCCTTGTGATAGCAAGCAAAGAATTGCAGACTACCACTTCATGCTTAAGCGCAAAGCAAAATTTATTAAAGCAAAGTTACACTCTCAGGGTGAGAGCAGGCTGTTTCTGCAAAGTGAAACCAGCGCTCCTGTACAGGCTTAAGGGTGTTTAGAAGGAGCGTTCGTTTATAAGGAGCATTCAGGGAGGACGCGGGGTGTGATCATGGGTGAGGGACAGGAGATCATTATTTGATTGACAGTCCCGAGCTATGTAACAAGTTCATTATTGCGCATGCCCTTACCCTTGATTTGCTAAGAATAGCCCACGGGGTGGGGGTGGGGCGGGGGGGGGCAAAACCACGTGCAGATTTTATTACAATGATGGTATCGTGAGTTTGGGTTTACTCTAGGTTATACGCCTGTCTAGTCTGGGCATGCTCAGCCCGGGGAAGTTCCCTCATGTTACTATGCTCCCTCTTTATCAGGAAAAAGTTGCCCACCACCCGACCATAGTTTCACGGTTCTGGGTGGGGTCAGAGGAGGATCCCCAGATGGTTGGGGCATAACTTGACCACTTCCTCTGTCTTTTTGCCCCTGTCGTCTCCTTGCTGCTAATGTCTAACTAACTACCTAACACTTTGGCAGTTACAAAATCGTTACTGGCCATGTTATGAAGTAGATCTGTGAGGTTTGGCCTATTCTATAATATTTTTTATTGTGCCTATCACCCCTAGTCCTCAGGACTGGTAGAAAGAACAACAGCATTATTAAAATTCAATTGGCAGAATTTATCCTTGAAATTGACTTGTCCTAATGCACTTCCTCTGGTCCTTTTGAATCTGATAGCTGCTCTCTTTGGGAAACACAATAAGTCACCATTTGAAATCACCATTGGCGGACCTCTGCATTTGGCTCTCTCTGCTCTTGATATTAAAGTAATTAAAGGAGACAAGTTTCAATATTGCAAAGAACTAATCAGAGCCTTAGACAAAAAAACATACCCTGGTAGGACCATCTTTCCACAGTGTGTTCCCAGGAGAGGAAGACCACAAACATCACAATCTACACGATGTAATTTTGTCTACTGGAAATGACATCTTCAAAAAGGTTCTTTACAACCTAGATGGAAAGGACCATGTCAGTTACTCTTAACCAATTCTTGTGCTGCAAAGCTTAAAAGTGTTGATTCTTGGATTCATGTTTCTCATTTAAAGAAGACTCAAGAACCCAACTGGACTTCTGAACCAACTGGAGAATTAAGATTAAAGTTAACTAGGAAGTGAAGCAGAATACATCTGAGGCTGATAGCTTTCCCAAGATTTGGGAGCAGGCCAGTATATACAGACACACTGCTCCAACCTCTTTACTGATTCTTTTCATAATCGATCTGCACTATTGTACTGATGAATTTACTGAGTTTAATTATACTAATTTAGTATAAGGAAGTCCACTGAGTTGGCTGGTGGTTTCAGAATTTTGTTGGACCCAAGTTCACGTGCCTGATGCACAGTGAAGCCAAACAAACCAAAACATTTAAGTTTGGAGCAGAGAAACGTTTATTAGTCAAGGAGGTGTCAACCTGGAAGATGGGAGACCTAGACTCATTTCAAATCCATCTTGTTGGATCACCAGGGCACAAAGTTTTTAAAGGCAAAAACGGTAGGCGCGCAAGGTGGTCTTTGTGACTTCAGATTCCTGATAAGATCTCAGTTGTAAACTTCTTGGCACCGTATTGTGACTCGATGTGTCACTGGTGATTGTGATTGATTTATATGTACCTGCAGTGCAAACTAGTAAATCATGGTCTTGTGATCCCTTAACTTTTTTGTAGGAGAGAGCAAAAGCAATGGTTGAGGCATTTTATTATTTACTTAGAGCCTTCAGGATGATTAGGGGTTTCAGCTCTTAATTCACTCTCCCAGTGTCATCAATTTCAAGTCCACATGGTGCAGCTGGTTGAACCCACAGAAAGTCATCTGGACAGTCTGGGGTCATACATCAAGAAAATTAGCTTAAGCTGACAATCATGGAAAAGATTATGTTGGGCTCACTTTTCTTTTTTTTCTGTGTTCCCTCATTTCCCTAGTCAGCAACTGTTTGAATATACTCTTTGGAACTCAGGGAAGGTCTAAGAGACTAAAGTCTTTACAAACAAGAGGTCTGTCCAGGGAAGGTTTTAAAGGCAAAGAAGGGAGGTTTGCATTACAAGAATTTTAATTGGAGCTGGAGGTAGAAGCAAGTCTTGACTAAACATAATTGAGAGCTATTACATAAAGGCTAATAGCACATAAACATAATTAAGGATATCACTAAAGGAAGGAAAAGTCCATTAGTACAATAAGTCACAGGTGTTCTTAGAGAATCCTTTGAATAACTGTGGTTTGGCCCAGTTCAAAAGTTCATGGTTCCACCCAGCAAGGATGTGTATAAGGTCCACCTCCTTAATGACTTCTGGCCTCAATTTTAAAATCCCTTGACATAAGTGACTTCATTTTATTTCACATTTCATTTTATTTCATTATTTCATTTTATTTCAATTTAATCACATTAGTGATTAAATTGAACTCCTTACTGATTTTGAACAATAATTTCTAATTTAATTTATATATTTTCCCTAGTTATATTTGGCTGAATACAGAATTTAGCAATTCTTAAATATTCCTAAAACAAAAACGGATATATTGCATTGACATTTGAAAGTGTTCTTTAGATGACGGTATCACGTCACACTAGGATAGTGCTTATGGAACTAGTCTTCGCTAATAAAAATGCATGTTCAAGATGGCAGGCATATGCTCAGTAGTGGGACTGCTGGGTCATATGGTAGTTCTATTTGTAGTTTTTTAATGAACCTCCATACTGTTCTCCATAGTGGCTGTACCAATTCACATTACCACCAGCAGTGCAAGAGTGTTCCCATTTCTCCACACCCTCTCCAGCATTTATTGTTTCTAGATTTTTTGATGATGGCCATTCTGACTGGTGTGAGATGATATCTCATTGTAGTTTTGATTTGCATTTCTCTAATGATTAATGATGTTGAGCATTCTTTCATGTGTTTGTTGGCAGTCTGTATATCTTCTTTGGAGAAATGTCTATTTAGGTCTTCTGCCCATTTTTGGATTGGGTTGTTTATTTTTTTGTTATTGAGCTGCATGAGCTGCCTGTAAATTTTAGAGATTAATCCTTTGTCAGTTGATTCATTTGCAAATATTTTCTCCCATTCTGAGGGCTGTCTTTTGGTCTTGTTTATGGTTTCCTTTGCTGTGCAAAAGCTTTGAAGTTTCATTAGGTCCCATTTGTTTATTTTTGTTTTTATCTCCATTACTCTAGGAGAAATTTTGGAGATTAATCCTTTGTCAGTTGCTTCATTTGCAAATATTTTCTCCCATTCTGAGGGTTGTCTTTTGGTCTTGTTTATGGTTTCCTTTGCTGTGCAAAAGCTTTGAAATTTCATTAGGTCCCATTTGTTTATTTTTTATTTTATTTCCATTTCTCTAGGAGGTGGCATATACCCTGAGAAAACCATAATTCAAAAAGAATCATGTACCAAAATGTTCATTGAAGTTCTATTTACAATAGTCCAGAGATGGAAACAACCTAAGTGTCTATCATCGGATGAATGGATAAAGAAGATGTGGCACATATATACAATGGAATATTACTCAGCCATAAAAAGAAACGAAATTGAGCTATTTGTAATGAGGTGGATAGACCTAGAGTCTGTCATACAGAGTGAAGTAAGTCAGAAAGAGAAAGACAAATACCGTATGCTAAACATATATATGGAATTTAAGTTAAAAAAAATGTCATGAAGAACCTAGCGGTAAGACAGGAATAAAGACACAGACCTACTAGAGAATGGACTTGAGGATATGGGGAGGGGGAAGGGTAAACTGTGACAAAGTGAGAGAGAGGCATGGACATATATACACTACCAAATGTAAGGTAGATAGCTAGTGGGAAGCAGCTGCATAGCACAGGGAGATCAGCTCGGTGCTTTGTGACTGCCTGGAGGGGTGGGATAGGGAGGGTAGGAGGGAGGGAGATGCAAGAGGGAAGAGATATGGGAACATATGTATATGTATAACTGATTCACTTTGTTATAAAGCAGAAACTAACACACCATTGTAAAGCAATTATACTCCAATAAAGATGTAAAAAAAACAAAAAAGATGACAGGCAGTATGGTATAAGAGGTATGAGATTTGTCTCTGAGGTCAGGTGGGTATAGTTTTATATCACGGCTCAAGACTCGACTCAAATATTACCTTTCCTGGGACAATTTGCTTAAGCTTTCTGAGCTTGTATCCTCAACTGAAAAAAAAAAAAAATAGCAAGTAGCCTATATTCACTATATGTTAGTTTTCAATATTATAGACTTTTTACATTTCATGGAGTTTCTCCTCTACAAATATTCTTTCCAAACCACACTTAGTAGATGCCAAAATTAAGAGTTTGGGATTAACATATACACACACTATATATAAAATGATCAACAAGGGCCTATTGTACAGCACAAGGAATTATACTCAATATTTTGTAATAATACTGGGAAAAGAACCTGAAAAAAATTATATATATATATACATATATATGTCACTGTGCTGTACACCTGAAACTAACATGACATTATAAATCAACTATACTTCAATAAAAATAAATTAAAATTTTTAAAAATGAATTTGATGTTTCAGAACCTGGGTTTTATCCACGGAATCAGGATTAACATCTACTTGTCATAGCACCTTGTGCTAAAAGGTGAGATCATTGATATTGTTGGGACCCAAAATGAGCCTCAATGGCATATTGATTATTTTGAATTAAAGTTATTTAAGAAACAGCCAAGGGAAAAGAGACACTATGAACCTCCATTCTGCCTCCTTGAAAGCAGGAAATAAGCCTCTCATGTGAAAGGTGCACTCCCTACATCTGGGGGTAGGATACCTTTATCGCTAGAGATTAATTCAGACCAAGAAGTCTGTTTAAACAAACCTTGTTACTTTAATTTACTACCCAAGCCCAAACTCAGTTTAGATTTGTCTCTGAGCACCCCAAACCTGGGTTACTTTGTCCTGTGAGTTCCTCACAAATTTACTGTTTCTTTATCTAAAAAGTATAAAAGTTGCCTGCTTTGGCCATAGGTCCTATTCCCATGAGACCTGTTTGCACATGATTAAAATTGATTTATTTTTCTCCTCTTACTCTGTCTTGTGTCAATTTTATTATTAGTCCAGCCACAAGACCTCAAAAAATAGAATTGGAGATTTTCCCCTCCCTCATGATATAAAATACACTTAATCAAAGACAATTTTTAAGCAGCCAAAATCACACATTTCAAGTGTATAACCTTTTGATTGCACAATTTGATTCAAGGTCAGATAAACAAATAAATAAATTTTTTAGACTTGACACATTCTTTTCCGTCAAATATCACTTCCTCAGAATTTGTAGAGAAGAACATTCTACTTCTATTTACTGATTCATGCCTAATATGCTGCTGTTCTGAATTGTTTATAGAATAACAATTCAAATACTTTAAAAAAGCACCCTGTATCTGTATGTAGTTTATTTCTAGTGGTAGCATGAACTATAAAAATGCAGTTATCTTCAATTACTTTCACAAAAGAGAAGTGCAACTCAATGCTTTGGAGCGACTGAAGAGTTGAGGACCCATAACGCAATCTGTCTGCTCCACATATGGTCAGTTCAATTTCTAGGAGATCACTGCTTCAGTTAGCATATCAGTATTTCTTACAGAATGAGAGAAACAAAATTCAGTCATTTCAGTTTAAAAGGGATAGTGATTTCTCGATTTAAAACTTTGCTCTTCTCGTTTTCCATGGGGTTAAGACCATGAAATAAAACTTAGTGGCCAGTGTCCACCTCTGTGGAACTTGAACAAAAAAGTACTAACCACAGCCTGGAACATCAGAGTGGAAAGAATACATACATAAAGAAACATGAATTATACTTCAGAAAGAGTACAGAGCTATGAATTTTGGCCTAAAGATGATTTCTTGATCTCCTGAGAATCTTTAGAGCACTTTTTATTGATGAGACAGAAATGAAGGCAGTCATTAATTTGTGCAACACTAAAAATAGTGCATAAATGGGAGGATGTGAGCACCATGTATCATTCTGGATAATGATGAAAGATAATACATGGCTTTAGGACATTGACTTACCAAGGATATCAAGTATTCTTTCATAATAAATTCCAGTCTCCTTGCATTTCTCTGTGGACCATATTTAAGGCCAAATGATAAATCAAGATTACTAAAATGAGACTCCAGATTCTAGATTACATTAAAATCTGAAAGCATTCATGCCATGTAGCTGAAATTTGAGAGGTTACTTGTATATAAAGGATGCATAATAGAATAGCCGTATTTCTTAGCACTTGCATTTTGAATATATGAATTTTTGTAGCAATAAATAGAAGGGCAAGAGGAATGGTAAATACATTTTAAAAATAATTTCAAGTGATTTGTTCATAAATGTGAAATATTGAGTATGGTATATTATATAAAAAATTAATACTGATCACTTTATAACTGAAACTCATTGTAAGAAACACCTTATGTTTCCAGATACTCTTGGCTTTCACGTCAGTCTAGTTCAGGAGAAATAGAAGATTGATGAAATTCAGCTTTGCTACAGATTTAATGGATTTATAGAGAAATGGTTGTGAGAAAAGGGATAAAGGAAAAAAGAAGGTTTGATGTGGAGCTATGGAACCACTGATCCAATAATATGAAGGAGGAAATTTTCCAGTATAATCTAAAGTAAAGAGATTCATCTTCTCAGAGTTAGTAAGAATGTATTAAAACTCTCATCAAGGAATATCTAATAATTGACAAGGTTTATGTACACCAACATATATTATATATAGGGACATCAATTTATCATATTTCACTACATTATTCTATTGTTAAAAGAAAAGCAATTGTACTTACTTGTTTTGGTGGTTAGGTACACAGATTTCAGGTCTTAGTTATTGACTTATTTTTGGCTAATTTTGGGAGAAATCCCTAGAACAGCAGAGATATCAGCTGAAAATTGTTAAAGATAAATTGCTTTAGTGATGAGTTTCTTAATTGAATCTTTTGAAGACATAAATATAATTGAGGTAAATTATGTCTTTTATATGAATTTAGAGAAGAAATACTATCGGCATTCTTTTAACATGCCAACTTGATTGTTAAGCATTGTAAGTGAGTTAATGATATTTTTCCATTTTCTTCTCCTTATATTTCATGTTAAAAATGAGTACTCACAAATATACAATTTAAGTCACTTATATTATATATTTTTACCATGTTTATTTATAAAAATTGAAAATTACAATAATATGTATACATATAAAATATATTCTAATTAGTTTGTGCTATTAAATTTCAATAATCAAGATAAAATTTTAAGTATATGTGTTTATTTATTTGACTTCTGTGATTCTTCAGTCATAAACATATATTTGTACATATTTACATTTATAGCTCAAAGTGACATAGATTAAATTGATATGAATTGTTGCTGCCTTCAGTACCTGGAAATATAACAAGAATTTTACCTGTGTTGAGAGTTTACTCCACAGCCACATTGGGCGTCATGTCAAATGTTTATCTTATCTTTTCAAATTGAAAGCCAGATTTCTTTTCTAAGACAGAATATATGCTAAAATCCATCTCAGCCTAGTTGCATTAATGACCATTTTCTTTTCTCATGACACTTAATCTTATTATGTGGGGGGATGTCTTAGAGGAGATGAAAGATGGGAGATGATGCCCCAAGAAGATTTGATTTAGAAACACAGACTGAATATAGAAGAGTATAGGAAGTGGTTTGGATCTGGGAAGTAGAGAATAGCTTCAATTATCCTAGAAAATAAGAAAGAAATGTATTTATGGGAAATGTAAGACTGAACTGAATTAAATATGTATAGGTCAATTTTACTTAAACTTTTATCTGGAGTATAAGGCACTATAAAAGCAATAAACAGATTGATATCTATTATACTAACTTGACAGAGTAAGTAGAAATTAGATTTGGCTTAGCACAAAAAGCTGGGATGTGAGAATCATTCACTTGCTGTCTCATCCTAGTTTTCTGACTCCTAGATATGAAATTTGAACAATTTGTTTTGATAGTGATGGTGGTGGTACTCATTGAATACTAAATACTTTCTAGGCAAGAATCAATGCTTTACATGACCTTGAAAGTCCTTTCAAGTCTTATATTTGGAAAACAGTAGATGGAAGCTTGCAACAAAGAGGGACAGAAAGTAATGACTATGGATTTTATTTGAGACTATTGAGAGAACTGAAATCTATAGAAAATGTATAAGAAAGTATCATTAACACTTAATGATGGGATGCCTGTAGGCTGTTACCTCTGGAAGTAGGTAAAGTGTAAAAATGAAAGTTCATCTCTGGTGAATTTAAACTAAATAAAGCTCATTCTAGATAAAATTTATATATCACTTCTGAACCTTGAGTCCTAAATTGTCTAGACTGGAAATTCACTGCCCATAATGATTAATTGCTCATTTTTCCTTCTCATTTTGTCTGCACTTTTTAAAACTAGGTGCTCATACAAAGTTTATAGTATAATGCATTTCCTGGGGATTTGAATTTTAAAAGCCAGTTTTATACTGAATCAGACATCAATACATTATGGATTAGGACTCAAAAACCCAGTGCAATGTTAAGACAAATCTTATGATATCTAAGAAATATTATCTTATGCTCCCAAGCTCCCTAAATTCCAGTTTGAGAAACAGGAGGTTGACTTATGTGTTTGGGATTTGTTTGTCTAGGGAAGAAGAATTTTTGTGGCATAGCTGTATGTATTCTTTTTACTGTTCCCTATTCTCATCACATTCAACATTTAACAAATATTTATACAGTGTTCTTGTGTTCACAATATCTAGTTATTCTCTCCTATCTGGGCTAGCAGAAAAATACATTTTGTAGCTTATTTGAAATCAGTCAGGGTCACATGGCTAGTTCTGGTCAATCACATATGACATAAAGTGAAAAATGCCACTTTTATTCTGAGACTATAAAAATATGTTTTACAATTATACAGAGTCTCTATTCTTTATATCAAGAATGGAAATGGCCATGGACTTCAGCTGGTGCAGGTAAAAGTAACTGTGCAGAGCACGGTACCACATTAACCCATGCATAAGCACATTTGTAGGACTTGCTGCATGAGCAGAAAGTAAACTTCTGCTTTATTAAACCACTAAGATTTGAGTGTTTCAAATAAGGCATTATAATGTAATAAATACAAGCACTGCTATGTTTCCAGCATGGTTCCAGATCCCTGGGATTCATTGAAGGCCAAAATGAGACAAAAATCCCTCCCCTGCTAGAGTTTACTGTATAGAGGATCACAACATATGTAGTAAATATATTGGAAATAAATAAGGGGTTGGTGAAGGTGTGGAAGAAGAGCATAAATAATATAACATTTGTGGTAGGTAGAATAATGACCCCCCCTCAAAGATGTCATTCCCGATCATTGAAAACTTTGAATATATTTCCTTACATGTCAAAAGGGACATTACAGATGTGTTTAAGTTAAGGGTCTTGAAATGGGGAGTTTACCCAAGTAGGTTAAATGCAATTTTTTTTTTTGCGGTACGCGGGCCGCTTACTGCTGTGGCCTCTCCTGTTGCGGAGCACTGGCTCTGGACGCGCAGGCGCAGCGGCCGTGGCTCACGGGCCCAGCCGCTCCGCGGCAATGTGGGATCTTCCCGGACCGGGGCACGAACCCGTGTCCCCTGCATCGGCAGGCAGACTCTCAACCACTGCGCCACCAGAGAAGCCCCATAAGAGTTCTTATAAGAGAGATGCAGGGGGCTCAAAGTCAACTAAGGAGATGTGGTGATGGTAGCAAAAGTTGGATAACAGGAACAAGAGCCAAAGAATGTGGTGACCTCTAGAAGCCAGAAAAGAAAAGGAAATAGTTTCATCCCTAGAGAATCCAGAAGAATGAAGTCTTGCCAACCCATTTTAGACTCTGACCTTCAGACTGTAAGATAGTACTTCTGCATTGTTTTAAGCCACTGTGTTGTTTAAGTTTATGGTAATTTACAGCAACAATGAGAAACATATACAATTACCTAAAAAGAAGTGCTACAAGATCTGCCTACTTTTTTGAGAATAGACTATATTTGGGATTGTAATAATTCAGGTGAGAGGTGATGATAGCTAAAACCTTGTTGGTAAAAGTAGTGATAGTTAGAATTAGTAGGATTCTGTATATGTTTTGAAGGTAGGAATTCCCTTATTGGTCAAATGTGATGACAGAAGAGACCATGTGAAATAATCTAAGAAAGTAGAGGAATGAGTAGACTAGTAAAATATATTGTGATATACTATAATTGCAAGGTGAACCAATGGCCCACTTAAGCTGTGTGTGGACATGAATTTAATGTGGTATCAGTTAGTACATTCCCCAAAGTCTAGTGAGGCACCTTGCATATCATCATTAAAGATCTGATGAATAAATTTAAAAAGGCTTGAAGTCCTCTAAAAGATATTGAATTCATATCATAGGGATGACATTTGCCTGTTTGATTTTCTACTTCTTCTTGTCCTTCTAAGGCACATTTCACACTAATCATGGGGAAAAAAAAAAGAACTACTCTGTTCTAGATGCTCAAGAAACAAACTCTGAGATCTGCATACAAGAGGTTTATTTGAAAATATTTCTAGAGAAACAGAATTGGGACTAGGGCAATCGAATTGGGATATAATTCCAATTAATCCTACAAGGAGTTGGAATGTATCTTGAAAATTGTTGCAATTGAGATAAGATAGGTGGAACTCCGTACCCCTTTATTAGCCCATCATTGGATATAGGCTGCCCAGAGAGTGGGTGTAACATTGTTCAAGGCAACATATTTCAGCCTAGGGCAATTCCAGAAGAAGGACTAAGATGTCAGATAAACAATAATGTTAAGAAAGTTCTTAGAGAAATAATTTTCAGTTACTAAATTCTCCACTTCTTGGTAAATATCCAGAACACTTTGTAATATAATTACCTCTTTTTCCACAGTAGTGACATTTAAATCTTTATCCAAGACTAAGTTCTAAAATATAGAAAAAATATAGGGTCATTGAGTCAGATAAGCGTTATAAAACACTTATTCTGGCTGTTCAGTAGTTGGATACAATAATCCAAACCTTTGTTTCTAGCTTCTCTAACTCTATATTTTGAAATTAATAATAAATAAATAAATAAATATCTAATTATAGCCCGTTAACTTGATTTTATAACCTCCTGATGGTTTTCAATCTGAAGTTGGAAAAAGATGGACTACAAAACACAGAGAAACACTTACTCTTCATCCATTTAGCAAGAATTCGAGAAATTTCCTAGGCACAGGTTCTATCCATAGGTAAAGTGGTCATAGAATATATCATCCAATCTCAGATTCTTTGAGAGTAAATGAGGCATAAACAAGGAATGTCCCACTCTACATAGTGGGAGTTTTCCATCGCTAAGCCAGGTCAAGGGTCAAAGTAAAGAAACCAGAAGAGCACAGCAGTGGGATCCCAGCAGTTGTTTGTCCTCTTCCCTATTTTTCCTTTTGTTTCTTGTGTCCAGAAAAAATAGAAAAAGAGGAAATCAAAAGACATTTGCTATGTACTAGAAGCTACTAACCAAGCTTGGATAAAACAGGGGAAAAATATTAATTTGCAAGTTAAAATCAAACCCAAAGCAAAAAGTATCAACTACACTTGAATTGGAAAAAGCCACACTTGCCTGTGAAATGACACACAAGAAAGCACTATGTTACTGGGTTATGATGTGCTGAATAAAGTAGCATATGCATATACCTGATGTCTCTCTGAAACTCTCAGAGGTTGCAAGTCATGGAGAAACTATCTTCATGTGTAATTATGAGACAAAAAAGCAACCAAGGAATTTAGCTTTATTTGGATTCTCAAGGTTTTGTTTTGACTATCAACTTTCCCAATTCCTCATACGAATCTAGCATGCTTCTTTGTAACTGTATTTAATCAAAACTGGGTTTTAATTTTTTTCAGAATTTTATAGAATTTTATTTGGTGTGATGGTTAATTTTATGTGTCATCTTGGCTGGGCTAAGGGATGCCCAGATAGCTGGTAAAACATTTTCGCTGGGTGTGTCTGTGTGGGTGTCTATGAAAGATTAGCATTTGAATCAGTAAACTGAATAGAGAAGGTTGACCTCACCAACGCGAGAGGGCTTCATCCAATCCACTGAGAGACTGAGTAGAACAAAATGGAGGAAGGGTGAATTTGATCTCTCTCCTTCAACTAAGACAGCCATTTCTACCCTTGACATTGGTGCTGCTGGTTCTCAGGCTTTCAGTCTCTGACTGAATTACATCACCAGCTTTCCTGCTTCTCCAGTTTATAGATCATGGGACTTATCAGCCTCTATAGCCATATGGGCCAATTCCTACAATAAATCTCTGCTTATCTATATCTATATCTATATATATACCTATATCTATATCTATCTATCTGTCTATCTGTCTCCTATTGGTTCTGTTTCTCTGGAGAACCCTTACTAATATATTTCATTAAGCATTTCACAGGAAGGGGTTGAAATGAGCGCAGTAGGATACATTATCTTTCCTTCTCCCACCAGATCATTTGAATTTATATATTTTACCCAGATAATTTTCACAGAGTACTAAAATCATTAATGCTGAGCTTTTCTAATTTGAATGTGATTTCAATGGAACTTAAAGCAGAAAAGGAAGTATATTTACTGGAGACTAACTGAAACCAAAACCAAAGATATATTTTAGGAAATAGTATAGCTCATTAAATAAGCTCTTCTTACCTTCAAATTCAACACCGTCTCCTAGTCAAAAGGAGGAGAGGGAATTCCCGTCGGTCCAGTGGTTGGGACTCTGTGCTCCCACTGCCAGGGGCCCAGGTTCAACCTCTAGTGAGGGAACTAAGATCCCACAAGGTGACGCAGCCAAAAAAAAAAAAAAAAAAGTTTCAGAAGGAGCTTCGGAAGGAAATTTCAGAAACCTGGAGCTTTGGAAACTAAAGCACCCCATATATAACATGGAATAGAAAATAATATAAACAGTTCTCAGTCATGCCACTGTTTTTCTTTACTATAAAAGCAAAGTTTTCCTGGCTTCTTTCTTATTTGATGATACCTAATTAAGCTATGAATTCATTACACACACTCCATGGTTACAACTTTAAATGTTTTCCTTAAACAACAGTGAAAAAAACTGGTGAATCATGTCACTTCCATACTATGGTAAACTTCCCCTCTCACCTACTTACCTACTTATACTACATAATTACATATAAATGTATCTGAATAAATATGTTCCTGCTTACAAGGTTTTTCTTGCATAACAAATCAAGACTGTTGTTATTCATTGTGTGTGCCCAAGTGTTTATAAACTTAGTATGCACAGGTTCACATTTGAAAATTCATAGTTCATTTCTGCTCTCATAGTGTAAATTGTCATCTTGAGAAATATATTGTCTGTCACTTTACTCTGCAGAGTGGCCATTCTTTTGATAATGAAAACTATTGAATAATGTGATTCTTTTGTAGGACTAGATAATCCATTAAAAGAAAATAATAAACATCTGAGTGGTAAGAATAACAGAAAATCTATCTTATTTTCTGTTACCTATTATTCATTAGAGTAGAATTGAGTAATTTTTCTCAAACAATTGATTTTAGAAATGTGGACTTTGTGTTCATTTTGCAAAACTTTGCTTTACTCATTTTTATCGTAAATAACTTTTAAAAATTAGTGTTTTTTAAAATGTATTCTTAATTTTCTCTTAAAGAAATGTTAGTGCTTATGAAGTTTAAAAGCTAATTAATAAATAATAAAACATGCAAAATAAAAGTATTAAGTTATAGATTGGAAACTATACATAATCCAGGATGTGAAACTAATATTGAATTAATGTAATAATCTTAGAAAATTTGGAAATTTTTCTATTTTAATACAAAGTTTCCTTTTTAAAAATACAGTAATATTTATGTAGCTGCTTTTGTAGTAGAATAATTATTTTAAAATTCAGGCCAAAAATTAATTTGCAGGAAAAACAATAACACAGAATCACAGGTAATTTAGCTTAAAAAGTCTTCCATTCTACTTTGGTTCAAAAAGGATATGTTTTCATTTTCAAAAATGGGCCATAAAACTTTATAACAGTAAAAATTCAATAACTCTTCTTTCCAAGAAAACAGATTTTTAAAATATCATGATCCCAATAAAGAGTCCTAAGAATTATTTAGGAAAAATCCTTAATATTAACATTCATACAGATTATAAACAAAAAGTATAACATCTATGGCATCCCGAAGTACTGTACACTAAGCTAATGAAGGATTACTACAAGCAACTAAATGCAAATAAAATGAACAACCTGGAAGAAATGGATAAATTCTTAGAAAAGCACAACCTTCTGACGCTGAACCAAGAAGAAATAGAAAATATAAACAGACCAATCACAAGCACTGAAATTGAAACTGTGATTAAAAATCTTCCAACAAAAAAATCCCAGGACCAGATGGCTTCACAGGCAAATTCTATCAAACATTTAGAGAAGAGCTAACACCTATCCTTCTCAACACTTCCAAAATATAGCAGAGGGAGGAACACTCCCAAACTCATTCTACAAGGCTACCATCACCCTGATACCAAACCCAGACAAAGATGTCACAAAAAAAGAAAACTACAGACCAATATCACTGAAGAATAGAGATGAAAAATTCCTCAACAAAATTCTAGCAAACAGAATCCAACAGTACAGTAAAAAGATCATACACCATGATCAAGTGAGGTTTATCCCAGGGATGCAAGGATTCTTCAATATACGCAAATCAATCAATGTGATACACCATATTAACAAACAGAAGGATAAAAACAATATGATAATCTCAATAGATGCAGAAAAAGCTTCTGACAAAATTCAACACCCATTTATGATAAAAACCCTCCAGAAAGTAGGCATAGAGGGAACCTACCTCAACATAATAAAGGCCATATATGACAAACCCACAGCCAACATCGTTCTCAATGGTGAAAAACTGAAACACTTTCCACTATGATCAGGAACAAGACAAAGTTCCCCACTCTCACCACTATTATTCAACATAGTTTTGGAAGTTTTAGCCATAGCAATCAGAGAGGAAAAAGAAATAAAAGGAATCCAAATCGGGAAAGAATAAGTAAAGCTGTCACTGCTTGCAGATGACATGATACTATACATAGAGATTCCTAAAGATGCTACCAGAAAACTACTAGAGCTAATCAATGAATTTGGTAAAGTATCAGGAAACAAAATTAATGCACAGAAATGTCTTGCATTCCTACACACTAACAATGAAAAATCAGAAGGAGAAATTAAGGAAACACTCCCATTTACCACTGCAACAAAAAGAATAAAATACCTAGGAATAAACTTACCTAAGGAGACAAAAGACCTGTATGCAGAAAACTATAAGACATTGATGAAAGATATTATAAAAGATAAAAACAGATGGAGAGATGTACCATGTTCTTGGATTGGAAGAATCATCATTGTAAAAATGACTATACTACCCAAAGCAATCTACAGATTCAGTGCAATCCCCGTAAAGCTACCAATTGCCTTTTTTACAGAACTAGAACAAAGAATTTCACAATTTGTATGGAAACACAAAAGACCCCGAATAGCCAAAACAATCTTCAGAAATAAAAATGGAGCTGGAGGAATCAGGCTCCCAGACTTAGGACTATACTACAAAACTACAGTAATCAAGACAGTTTGGTACTGGCACAAAAACAGAAATATAGATCAGTGGAACAGGATAGAAAACCCAGAGATAAACCTATGCACATATGGTCACCTTATCTTTGATAAAGGAAGCAAGAATATACAATGGAGAAAAGACAGTCTCTTCAATAAATGGTGCTGGGAAAACTGGACAGCTATGTGTAAAAATTAGAACATTTCCTAACAGCATACACAAAAATAAACTCAAAACGGATTAAAGACCTAAATGTAAGACCAGACACCATAAAACTCTTAAAGGAAAACATAGGAAGAACAGTCTTTGACATAAATCACAGCAAGATCCTTTTTGACCCACCTCCTAGAGAAATAGAAAAAAACTAAAATGAACAAATGGGGGCTCCCCTGGTGGCACAGTGGTTGGGCGTCTGCCTGCCAATGCAGGGGACACGGGTTCGCGCCCTGATCTGGGAAGATCCCACATGCTGCAGAGCAACTGGGCCCGTGAGCCACAATTACTGAGCCTGCGCATCTCGAGCCTTTGCTCTGCAACAAGAGAGGCCTCAATAGTTAGAGGTCTGTGCACTGCGATGAAGAGTGGCCCCCACTTGCCACAATTAGAGAAAGCCCTCACACAGAAATGAAGACCCAACACCACTATAAATAAATAAACAAATTTTTAAAAAAATGAACAAATGGGACCTAATGAAACAAAAGCTTATGCACAGCAAAGGAAACCATAAACAGGGTGAAATGACAACCCTCAGAATGGGAGAAAATATTTGCAAAGGAAGCAACTGACAAAGGATTAATCTTCAATATATACAAGCAGCTCAATATGAAAAATACAAACAACCCAATCCAAAAATGGGCAGAAAACCTCAGTAGACATTTCTCCATAGAAGATATACCAATTGCAAACAAATACATGAAAGGAGGCTCAACATCATTAATCACTGGAGAAATACAAACCAAAACTGCAATGAGGCATCACCTCACACCAGTCAGAATGGCCATCGTCAAAAATCTACAAACAATAAATGCCGGGGAGGGAGTGGAGAAAAGGTAACCCTCTTGCACTGTTGGTGGGAATGTAAATTGATACAGCCACTATGGAGAACAGTGTGGAGGTTCCTTAAAAAACTAAAAATAGAATTACCATATGACCCAGCAATCCCACTACTGGCCATATACCCTGAGAAAACCATAATTCAAAAAGAGTCATGTACCACAATGTTCATTGCAGCACTATTTACAATAGCCAGGACATGGAAGCAACCTAAGTGTCCATCTACAGATGAATGGAAAAAGAAGAAGTGGCACCTATATACAATGGAATATTACTTGGCCATAAAAGAAACGAAATTGAACTATTTGTAGTGAGGTGGATGGACCTAGAATCTGTCATACAGAGTGAAGTCAGAAGGAGAAATACAGATACCGTGTGCTAATACATATATATAGTATCTAGAAAAATAAGGTTCTGATGAACCTAGGGGCAGGACAGGAATAAAGAAGCAGAAGTAGAGAATGGACTTGAGGACATGGGGATGGGGAAGGGTAAGCTGGGATGAAGTGAGAGAGTAACATTGACATATATACACTACCAAATGTAAAATAGATAGCTAGTGGGAAGCAACTGCATAGCAGAGGGAGATCAGCTTGGTGCTTTGTGACCACCTAGAGAGGTGGGATAGGGAGGGTGGGAGGGAGATGCAAGAGGGAGGGGATATGTGGATATATGTATACTTATAGCTGATTCACTTTGTTATAGAGCAGAAACTAACATAACATTGTAAAACAATTATATGCCAATAAAGGTGTTAAGAAAAAAAAGAAACAATATAAAAGTATTAATATTGGTGGGAAAAATATAAATAAAGTACAGGATGTTTTCATTTAAATAAAGAACAAGGGAAACTGATAATAAGTTGTTAACCTCCAAAAAATTTTGTAAGATTGCTTGAACAAGGATATCTGAATAGAAACCATTTGCATTTTTGTGTGTTCTGTCAGTCAAAATCACAGCAGGTTTTTTGCTTGTTGTTTGTATTTGCTTTGTGGAAATGAATATGATGATCCTAAAATATTTATGCAAGTCCAATGGACTTAGAACTGACAAGGCTGCCTTGAACAAGAATAAAGATGGAGGATTTACACTAGTATATATAGATTATTATCAAGTTATAGCAATCATAATGTGTGGTATTAGCACAAGTATATAAAAATACACTCATAGAACAAAAGGGCATGTCCAGAAGCAGATCACACATATACAGTCACCTGACATGATCAAAGAAACACTATAGCGCAGTGGGTAAAAGATAGCATTTTTAATAAATGTTACTTTGGAAAAACAATGAATCTTTTACTCTTCCTCACACATACACACAAAAACTTTATAAATTGTATATAGCTCTAAATGTAAAGTTAAATAATAAATCTTTTAAAAAATTTGACTAATAGATTCATGATCTTGGATTAGACCAAACTTTCTTAAGCAATACCCAGACAGCAATAAACCAAAATGAAAAAAATGATAATATATAATACATTGAAATTAAGAAATTTTAACAAAAGTAAAATTCCGAACAAAACAGAAGTAAGAGAGAAAAGCAAGTTACATAGTAGAAGATACATCTTAATATCATGAATGATCCGTTGGATGAATCAATAAAAAAAAGAAGGCAGGGAACCTAATAGCAAAAAGGAAGAACAAAAGAAAGATTTTGAACGACTTTATATAAAAGAGGATATCTATTATCTACACTGCAGTACACATGTGAATGTATTAATCTTCATACAAACCTGTCAGAATTGGAAAAAAAATGAAACCAAGCAAAACAAAACAAATAAACTAAAAGAAGGGTTGGCAAGAATTTAGAGCAGCTAGAAACCTGGAGCACTGCTGGTGAGAGTATAAATTGTTAAAATCACTCTGGAAAATTGCTTGGCAGCATCTCTTAAAGCTGCAAATGCACCCTCCTATTTCCAGCATATGTATATGCCTTACCAAAATCTGTATACATGTTTACCGAAAATTATGAATAATTATTTCTATAACAGCATTAGCCAAACATTGGAAACAACTCAACTGTGCATTAACAATAGAATGGATATATTGCAGTATATTCATACAATACAACGGAAGATAGAAAACAAAACAAGCTACCATTTAACACATGATAGGATACATCTTGCAGAGATGATATCGAGGGAAAAAAACCAGCAAAAACCAAAAAACCAAAAACCAAAACTCAAAAAGGGGAGCACCCACAAAAAGTACATTCAGTGTGATTCTATCTAATGTGTAAAAGCAGACCTCCATAAACAGTGTTAGAAGTAGGGATGGCGGTTACTCTTAGAGGAGATACTGACGGGAAAGCACCATAAGGAGGTTTCTGGGACACTGGTAATGTTTTTCTTCATCTGGATGCTGGTTAGAACATGTGTGCTCTCTTTATGAAACTTTATCAAGCTATATACTAGTGATTTTTATATCTTTCTGTGTGTATGTTATGCTTCAAAAAAGTTTACAAGAAACACACACACACACACACACACACACACACTACACCTGACAGTACATAGCAAGTGGATAGTATTGGAATTTGCAAGCATTTTTAATATTCTTAGTTACAGATGGATCCCCAAGGAAGTGCTGAACATTGCAACCTGGAAAGAATTCTCTCATCTCATAGTCATTTCAGCAAGTGAACAATATGATTAGGTAATGCAATCATAAAGGTAAAAAGGAAGTGAATACTTTGACAAAGTTGCCTCTGCATTCCATGGACAAATATTCATTTGGGATACATGCATTCATTTAATAGGTGGTTTACCAAGTGTTGTTCCCAGGCCAGCAGCATGAGTATCAGCTGGTAAGAGACCTACTGAATTCTAAACTCTGGGGATGGGTCCCAGACACCTGTGTTTCAACAATTTCTCCAAATAATTCAGGTGCATGCTAATTTTTTTTTTTTTTTTGCCATTTAGTAAGTTGTCTAGTACATTGTTGATGATGAATGAACAGCTTCTGAATGAATAAACAGTGATTTGCATGATAAATGATATATAATTATTTATTGAATTTCATTTAATTAATTGTATCTAACATACAGGAATGAATCAACAAAATCTGAATAACTTTCATGCTGTTTTTTGTTACTTTAGTTCAATAATCATGCACTGACATGAAAAAAAGGCAGAGGAAGAGTGAGGAATCTAATTTTTGTTGTCATTTGAGTACCACATTTCCATAGAGATCTTGATGTAGTTCCTAAAGTTTTAAAAGAACTCCAGACAGAACTTCTTGATCATGGACCATTGATTTGGACACAAGATAAAATAGAAGTGGAAAAAAGCACTCAAACACTGACTTGTGAGGGAGTGAAGCTTTACTTAAAAAAGAATGAAAAAAAAAAAAAAAAACCTTCTCTAATGTAACGAAAGAGTACAAAACACAGAATACAGAGTATCTTACTACTAATCGTCATGAATTAAAGTGAACTACCCAAGGCTATAGCAGGGAATCAAGCTAGTATAATCAGAGTAATGATCTGTCTGCCTAAATCTGAATGCCTAGCACTATGTGCACTTTCTGAATAAATGTTATATGTGGCATCAATCTCATAGAATAAGCAGAGTATGAGCTAAGGTGTCATAATTAATGAATCCGTGAAAATTTCATGAGTACCAGAAGTCAGTTATCACTGAAATGTTTTCTCTTTTGAAGCTGAGGTCACAGATCATTAAGCAGCTATTTAGGTATAAATCTTGCAATTAAAAACATCAAAATTGATGTGCAGCTAGAGTCCCTGGCTTAGTAGTTGATTGTTAATCAGAATTCGGTATACTGCTACTGAACTACACACCTTTGCAAAAAAATTTCAACTCCCTTTCACAAACACTGGATGGTAACTTGAATTCTAAACAAAATAGAAATTAGAAATATTCAATGACATCTGAAGAAGAGGAAAATATTTAATAAAGTCACTCTATTTCATTATAACTTGATTTATTAAATCAAAGAAGACACCCATTAAGTTGTTACTTCTATTATATCAATCACTTTACTTATGAGTTAATGTCATAGAGATGCAAAAAAATAAAGATGCCATTATACATGGAGATTTTATTAGTTTTAGTGCTTGTATGATTTAACATTTTTGCAATAATAGGCTCATTTCTGTATCCACTGATTAACTGATTGGTCGATTGATCTTCTACTCACAGTTTAATAGTAAAAATGTAGAAGTTTGAACTCTAATCCAAGGGTCCTCTGTGTTGAAATTATGCCTATGTATTAATAAAGTAACCTCATGTTTCTATATTTTCTCCAAGTAAATTATGCTTCAAATGCTATCACGATTTTTAAATTTTACTATGCAACTTTTGGTCAGATTTTGATTCCTTTGGGTAATTTTTCATAGCTTACACCAAAAATTTCCCCTCTAAGAAGGAGTATCAATAATAGCCAAGTGTTAGGAGTTCAAAATTGTGTTTGAAGGATTAATTTGTAATATTCCAAAATGTAATATAGCTCTACAGCCTACATTTTCATCATTGGACACTCTTGTTCTCCCCTTCATTGTAAGAGAACTGGAGTCATTACCTTGGAAGCTAAACAACTCTTTTAGGAAGAGATGCTATTCTCTTAATAATCGATGATTCATATAAAAATTGCCATTTTGTGGACCAAAAATTATTAAACCTGATAATTTCTTATGGTGCAAACTAATGATATATATGAGATTGATCAGTTAAATTATATCAGTTTAATAGAATTTTCTCAGCTTTTTTAAGGTACAATTGACAAGTAAAATTGTAAAATATTTAAAGTGTACACGTGATAATTTGATATACATATATATTGTGAAAGGATCCCCCCATTAAGTTAATTAACATATCCATCACCTCATATATTGTGTGCTTTTTTTTGGGGGGGGAGGATATTGCAGTTCTATTCTCTTAACAAATTTCAATTATACAGTGCAGTGTTATCAGTTATAGTCACTATGTTACACATTAGATCCTCAGACCTCCTTCATGTTATAACTGAAAGTTGGTAGCCTTTTACCAACCACTCCCTATTCTACTCCTTGTATCTATGAATTCATCAGCTTAACTGGTTTTTAAAAACGTGTAGCATTTGTCAAGAATTTTGCTGAATATTAATAATACCATGGTAAAAAAAGAATCATCTGACAAGTAAGAACACATGGTCCTATAAACAAAGTCATAATGCTACAAAGGTTTTAAGTTTATTTTTATTTATATTATTGTAATAACTCCATACATATTCAGATATAGCACAAAAAAAAGGGAAAGGATAATTTATGGTCCAATAAGAGAAGCCTGCAAGTGGGACGCAGAGAAGAAGGAATCTAACGTGTCTGCCTGGTCCTGTTCATGTGAGATTCTTAATAGCCCACTCTGATAGACCCAGAAATCTCCCTCTGACAATTAGTCCCACTTTTATATAAAAGGCTCTTTTGTTATTTTACCTGTCTACTGGCTCTTTTATTGCAGACAAGCCCCTTTAAGTCTATTTTCAAATTTTCTTATTTCATCTCTCTCCTTCCCATCACAGCCCAAGGTGTTTTGGGATATTCTACTTTTTACATCAACATCTTCAACATATAATATTAAATATATACAAAAATATATGAAACATATATGTTAGTTATAAGTATAATGCTAAATGAATAATTGAAAATGAACAATTGTATATCTGTATCATAACTCATGAAGTAGAACATTACTGGTATGTTTTATTTACCAGGTGCTGTTTTCATGTCCTGCACTCTTGCCTCCCCTGAGGTACAAAATCCTCTATCTAGAATTAGTGTTTACCCTTTGTTTTTTAAAAATTAGTTGTACTTATATACATGCCTAAATATTATACTGTTTAGTTTTTATTGTTTGGGGGATTGTTACAATTTTATTATGCTTTGTGTAATCTTCTGGGACTTGATTTTTAGTCAACATTTTATTGCTAAAATTAATCCACACTGTTGTGTGTGACTGTAGTTTGTGTTCACTGATGTATGACACTGATATATAATGTGTTAACATACCACAATTTATTTTCTTGTTGACCTGTTGATGAATAGTTGACATATTTTGTCTTTAATCTTTTTTTCCTTTTTTTAGCAAATAATGTAGATCTGGGCATTTTTTTACATGTCATTTGTTGGATATGCTCAAGAATTTTTCTGAGATGCACACTTAGGACAAAACTAATGCATCACATTTGAACCATCAACTTTATTATATGATTTTACCTTGTGATACAAAGTGATTATAATGATTTACCTTCCTACCAGATATATAGAAAATGAAAAATGGACTTTGTCCTTAAGACCATGAACATTGGAGCCAGACTGCCTGGGATTACTTTTCCTTTGAACTAAAATGCACAACTGAAGTACACTTAGAAAACCACACCAATGTAAGTGCACAGCTTGATGAATTCTCATAAATTGAACCTATCTTTAAAACAAGCACCTAGATCAAGAACCCCTAAATTACGAACATCCATGGGTCTCTGCCTGTGTTCTTTTCCACTATTACTTTCCTATCCCTTTAGAATAACTGCTATCTTTACTTCTAATTCCATAGATTAGTTTTGCCTGTTTATAAATTTTATAATACTGGAGTCACAGAACATGTATTCTTTTCTGCCTGGATTTTATGGCTCAATTCATATTGCTTAATATAATAGCAATCCATACGTTCTCACAGGCAAATAGAATATCATTGTATAAATACACCAGGATTTATTCATCCATTCCACTGTCTATTAGCAATTAGATAGATTTCTATTTGGGCCCATTTCTAATAACACTGCTATCAGCATTCTCGTACATGTTTTTTTGAGAATGTACATGCATTTTTGCTGGGTTACTTAGAAGTAAAATTGTTGATTTTAATATGTTCATCTTTAGTAGATACTGCTGAACAGTTTTCCAAAGCAGTTCTACTGATTTTTGCTCTCTGCCAGCAGTGCACGAGAGTTGCAATTGCTCTACGACCACAACTTATTTGTTTTATTTCTACTTTGTTTTGTTTTGTTTTCACTTTAACCTTTCTGGGGGTATATTTCGGCATTTCAATGCAGTTTTATTATGTATTTTACTCATGATTATGTAAGTAGAGCCCTTTCAAGACGTTTATAGACCATTTGGACTTTCTTTTTGTGAAGAGCCTGTTAAATCTTTTGTCAATTTTTTAAAAATTGATTTTTCAATATTTTTTCTTAGCAATTTTATTTGTATTCTGGATGCAAGGACTTTGGTAAGCTATTTATTTTAAATATTATGTCTGTGGTTTGTCTTTTTTAATCATTTGATGTTTCTCTTTGATGATGGCTTATACAATATAGTCCAAATTATCAAGTATTTCCTTCATGATTATTGCTTTAGAGTCCTATTTTTTTAAAATATTGGAATACCCCAAGTACAATATGTTGTTTTCCTATATTTTATTTTAAAACATTACTGTTTTCCTCTTTGTATTTATACCTCTAATCCATCAGGAACTGATTTTGTGTATGTTACGAAGTGGGGGCCAGACTCCCTGGTTTGAATCCTCAGTCCAGTAATTTTGCTGTGTAAACAGGGTAAGTTACTCAACATATTTGTCCCTAAATTTCTTCATCTGTAAAGTTGGGATAAGAATACTGCCTAACACTTGTTATGACAGCTGCTGGGATTGCTGTCAACACGTAGCCCTCATCTGTCAACTTCTTTTAGGGAGGAATTCAGCTGAAGAGAGCTGCCTCACTAACCCCCTAGCCTGGGGTGTCTGGCATCCAATGGCTGATCAACACAAGTGATAAAGTCCCAGGTCTCTGTCACTTCAACTCAGACAGTTCTCACAGTCATTCTATTTTCACAACCATCATCTAGTTGGCTAAGGAGTGTCTTGAGATTACATCACAGCTTGATTCCTATTTCTGTTCAACCTGACTTCCTTCTTTTCTCTTCCTCAGCTGCTGTTCATAGGAGCAATCATTAATAAACCTCCTGCATGGCAAAGTCAGCTTCCTTTTGAATAAACCAAACCTGTCACCCTACCTTCTGGGAATCTTATTTATGAGGATTAAGTAAGTTAATATATGTAAAGCCCTGGAACACTGCTAATTACCATCTAGTGTGATCAAAGGAAGACCAGGGAAGGCTCTTGGGAGAAAATAGCCTCCACATTAAGGCAGGAATGGTGAACATCTCTTAGCAAGTTTAAGTTTGTTAGGTAGAAGGAAGTATGTTCCAGGCAGTGGAAATAGCACATGCAAAAACTCTAAGAGAAGAACTAGAAACTGAAAGACATTCAGTATGGCCTGAGAATAATATGGGAGGAGGTAGTGTGTTCAGAAATAAGGCTGGACCGGTGAGCAGGAGTCAGCTCTTTGAGTGTGTTGTCAACTTTGCCAAGAGATTTGTATTTTTTTTATTAAGAGGATGGAAATGGCCAAAAAGAAGCCATTACAGGAATTCATAAATATTGGTGTTGTGTATTTCCAAGATTACTCTAGCTCCAAAGAATTGAATAAATTAGAGAAGAGGTATTAGTTGGAAAACTATATTAGTCTAGTTTATCAGTGGGAGTGATATAAACTAAGTGCCAAAGGATCCAGAACCAAAATTTAGGTGCTAGCAATAGAGAGGAACCAAAATTAACATGATTTAGTAAATTATTTGTTATGGGGAGGGTGGGATACAGAGGTCATGGTTAATGCTCTTGCTGATGGCTTTAGTAACTGCATGTATGGTATACTCTTTGTTGAGCGAGGGAAACAAGAGGAAGAGGTTTGACACAAAGTGAAAAACTTATTTTCAGATATGTATTAGACTACCTATTTGAAAATCCACATGGATTTTTTTTTTTAAATTAACATTGTAAAAAAAACAGAGGTTTAGGGGCTTCCCTGGTGGCGCAGTAGTTGGGAGTCCGCTTGCTGATGCAGGGGACGCGGGTTTGTGTCCCGGTCTGGGAGGATCCCATATGCCATGGAGTGGCTGGCCCCGTGGGCTGTGGCCGCTGGGCCTGCGCATCCGTAGCCTGTGCTCCGTGACAGGAGAGGACACGCCAGTGAGAGGTCCGCATACCGCAAAAAAAAAAAAAAGAGGTTTACATGGTAGGGGCAAATTTCAGTGTTTTATATATTTTAGTGTTAAAAGCACATACTTATTAATTTAAATTAGGGAGTGAAGGAACAAAAAGTAGACAAAAAGATATTATCACTGGATCAAAAGGTATTTTATGACTGTGGTACTTCAGACAATGTAATATTATTCAGTGCTAAAAAGAAAAGAGCTATCATGCCATGAAAACACATGAATGAAATTCAAATGTATATTACTAAGTGAAAGAAGCCAATCTGAAAAGGCTACACACTGTATGATTCCAATTTTATGACAAAGGCAAAACTATAAAGACAGTAAAAAGATCAGTGATTACCAGGCATTTGGAGAGAGAGAGAGAGATGAACAGGCAGAGCACAGAGGATTTTTAAGGCTGTGAAATGACTCTGTATGATACTATGATGATAGATATATGTCATTATACATTTGTCCAAACCCCTAGAATACTCAACACTAAGAGTGAACCCTAATGTAAACTATGGACTTTAGGTAATAATGATGTGCCAATGTAGGTTTCATCAATTGTAACAAACGCACCACTTTCATGAGGGATGCTGATATGCTGGAAGTTACACATGTGTTGGGGTAAGAGGTATATGGGAAATCACTGTACCTTCTGCTCAATATTTCTGTGAACCTAAAACTGCTCCAAAAAACAAAGTTTACTTTAAAAAGGTATTTTATGTAGTCTAAGTTTCAGTAAAGATTTCTGCTTATATGGCATATATTAAAAGGACAATAACATAAGTAGATTGCCAGGTATCTTTCTATTTTACATCCATTCAAAAACAAACAAATAAATATTATCTATTAAATGGCAATTAACCATTTAACATTAACCACAATTAAAAAATGGCAATTAACATTAACCACAATGAAAATACCCATGAGCAAAATTACCAAGAATCTGTGCCATATGGCTCTTACATTTCAGTAGTAAAAATCACACCCTAAAAAATTAGTATAAGAGTCAGTAAACAAAAGTAGTAGCACTGATATAAATGACTCCACAGTTCCTCATATCACTCACACTGAGAGACCACCTGGGTTGAGATTTGGAGATTTCCAAGTATCTTCAGGGCTTGTGGAGCTGTGCATGAGTCCCTTGGAGGGAGTGGGGAACAGAACCATGACTGGTGGTGGTTATTCCAACCCTAAACCAACAAAAAGAGGCTCTAAGGAGACAGCATGAAGTGCTTAAGTTGTGTTTCTCTGCACTTGAGGGAACACCTTGAGCTCTTGTCTGATTTACAACTAAGAAAGGGGGAGAGACTGATGAAGTGCTTTATTGAAGCAGAATAAAGGTGATTTTTTGGTGTTTGACATTTCATAGTTTGTGAGGCAAAGCATCTGAGAGCATTTCTCTTGAATCATATGAATCAACTCAAGAAAGAGAGCCAGAAAGGCATCATTTTAGGTTTTGCCCAAGAGGGGGAAATAGAGCTCAGCAGAGAGAATCTAAAAGGATTCCTGGGTGCTGAGAACTGAGGGAATATCCAGTGGGAAATTGCTCTACAGGAAACTGCAGGTATGAGATCCCCAGAACAAGGCAACTTTTCTCAAGACAACACACCCAATTAGTCACCTGCTAAATCTGAGATTGTTTGTGTGCATCATGGTGAGATTTCTTAAGTGAAATTTTTCCTGATGCCCTTCCTTTGCACCTTTATACTCTAGGTCCTATGTCAACATTATCAGATACCACAGTTATTTTTCCGGGGGAGAAGAAGCATTATGTAGGGGAAAGAAAGAGAACAACTTGGTCATAACCCCACTTTCTTGAGAGTGGCTTATATAAATGAGGAAACAGTCTCAACTTTAGATCATATTGGGTTGTTTGATTTTTACCTGGTACTAGACATTTAAGTTCTTGAATTAGAAATATATTTTATGGTCTAAAGTGCTTGTAATGTTTTAAATTACCTAAAAGTAATCATAAAGTTAGGGACACTGGCCAGCTTTCCATCCAGGAGCAGGGAAAAAACAAACAAGACCTTCAATACAAATTCCAGGAGATAGTGGGAGAAAATGATTTACCATTACAATCAATGAGTTGTGTGAATTGTGCCTTTTCAGTGAACCAGAAACCCACACACACAGATGTATATACACACACAGAAACTATTTTTGTTGCTGTTGTTATTGATAATGTGAAGGATGAAAGAGTAATCCATTGGCTCCATGTGTAAAACATGAATACTAAAATTCTACAAAATTTCCCCATATAGCCAACAGGCTTTTTAAAATTAAATGTGAGATATTTAAGTGCTGGTAAATATTAATTGTATTTTTATATTGTCTGTCTTCTCTTTTAAAAGGTACTCATCATTGATTACTTTTATGTTTTAGAATATATTTTATAGGCTTATTGTATAGTTATGTAGACATGACTCTATATTTAGTTGGTTTTATTGCCAACATTAAGCTCTTTTTACTCTCTTCCTCTTCAGTTTGCATTTTGATTCATTTTTCATTCAAAGAGAGATTATATTTATGTAATTTATTCAGGAAGTTTACTTGAGTGATATACTTACTAAAGTCTTGCTTTAATGATTTTAATCAGTGAATAATTTATAAGCACCTACTATAAGTCAGGAAAGTCTGTTTTCTTAGTGCATGACAGGTATTTTGGCTGAGTAGAGAATTCTTGAATTTTGAGTCTTCTTTGTATAACTCCTCACCTACCACCCCCCAAAAGCTCTTTAGTTGTATTTGCATTAGAAATGTCCTTTAAGGTTTCCAGTCTGTTTTGTTTTTTCTGTGTATTTTGCTCATCTCCATTCTGCATAATTTAGATGCTTACACAAGTTTTGAATATTTGGAATAAAACCATTTCCATGAAATAACACTTTGTATTAGCATCTTTTACTTTTGCTCATAGATTCATGTTAGTCTTCATTTAGAAGAGTTTTTATTATTAACTTGAGTTATAAATAACTTGAATTTCCTGTTCTGTTTTATCTTGTTTATAGGTTGGATTTTCTTCATCTGTCAAAGGTCTTATATTTTCTTGTAATTATCTTTTTTCCCATTAATTTGTCAGTTGTCATTATTTTTCTGTAATTTCCAATAGGTTGTTTGATGCTTAATGGACAAAATCATGCCTATCAAACTTTAAAAAAAAAACAGAAACAAAAAACTTCTCCATCTTTTTAGACTGTTTTCTGTTTATGATCAATTGCTCTAGCTTTATAGCCAAGATATATTATCTTGAATCTGGAGGACAAAATAAAAATTGTTCTGAAGTTTTGCTCTGTTTATGGCAGCAAAAGTGTTTTCATGGTACTATCTCCTTTGATTAACAATAGAAGAGTCTGGCTTTTGACCTATTATGACTTTACATATTTTTGATATTTTTCATTTTTGTACTCTTTTAGGTAAAAGTCCTAGAAATAATTGTCCCCTTGTAGTAACTGCTCATTCTGGAAAAGGACCATATTTGTGACAGCCAAACATGAAAAGACTTTTGATTTGTTGTGGCTACCCAGTCTAAAAGGAATTCCTACTTCTCAAATATTCTGCCTCCTAGGGCTGCCTTTTATCATTCATTGAACAATTAGTGATGCCCTATATCACTTGAGGAACATAGCTTTAGGCTAGGAAATACTGTTTAGAAGGAGAGGTACTCTGCCCTCATGGAGTTAAGAACATGCCCAATACTGCCCTTTGGGTTTATCAGGATTCCTCTGTGAATGCATAGCATTCTTTTTCAAAACAGGATATTCCATTTTCAAAGCAAAAGAAATCAAATGCCTTCCTTCTCTGTCAGGTGTCTGTTACTCTTTTGAGTGCACTTAGCAGAAATCCCTGGTGACAAGTCTTATAAAATGTCCTTTTGCGTTTGAAGCAGTGATATGGATTTCACCACATTTTTATTTATGTTGATCACAAATCTAGTGTCTGTCTGGTGGGATAAGAAAGAAGATGAACACCCATGTTTATGTTGTTTGTGAGTCAGATGTCACTGTTGTCTCACAATTTCTAAAACTGTTCAGACTTTTTTCTGTGGCAGAAGACCTCTCTATCATAGAATCACTTTGTCTCATGGAAATTAATGTACTTGATTTTTATTTGAATTAATTGAGAAGCAACTCTAGATGTATGGATACTAATGCATGTAAGATATTGCATGATCTTGTTCAACTTTAAGTGTAAATATATGCTCACATTCATTACCAACCATTAAGAATTTGATAAACCTATCCAGAAGATGGTAGTGTTGCCCCAATTTGGTGGATGTTTACCTGATTATTTTGGTCATAGCAGTTGGGGTGGTACAATTTCATTTAAAGGGAATCTTTTTCAAGTATAAAGAAATATGGTACCATCTACACAGAGATTCAATAATGCATATAAACTATATCAAGAAATTTTCTGTGTAGAAATGATAAAATAGCATAATAAATATAAGAAAATCAATACAAATAATTTTCAAAGAACATGTTTTTAAATAAATTATATATAATTATAATAAAAGTATATGCAAATATAATTTATAAATATAGTTGATAGTTATGTATAATTTATTAAAATAGACTTTATAAATTAATGATTTTTATATATTTATTTTGCTTATATATATACATATGTAATATGATTTATTTTATAGCTTGAATAGACATAATCAATAGATCCATATATATGTTTCTAAAATATATTTGTGCCAATTTTATAGTATAAAATAAATCATATTTATTTAACTTATTGAATCTTTGGACTAGATTTTAATTGAAGCAGTTAATACAAGGAAAATAAATGTTAATAGTTCCTCATACCTATTGGGAAACTTTATAAAAGATCTTGAAGAGTGACATGAAATATGAATTCTAAATATGATAGGATGTTGACAAAGACAGTGTCGGCATGGCAGGATAAGAGAATTAGCTAAGGAAGTGTACATAGCATCAGGATTTAGAAGGCCCGTGGGTACTTTGACATAAATTTTTTTTTTTTTTTTAAGAAGAGAATTTGAAACACAGTTCAACTTTTCTACCTTCTTTTTTTTTTTTTTTTTTTTATAA
>NW_006770909.1:2166834-2260447 GCF_000442215.2 Lipotes vexillifer
GTCTTCATTTCTGTGCATGGGCTTTCTCTAGTTGTGGCAAGTGGGGGTCACTCTTCATCGCGGTGCGCAGGCCTCTCACTATCGCGGCCTCTGTTGTTGCGGAGCACAGGCTCCAGACGTGCAGGCTCAGTAATTGTGGCTCACGGGCCCAGTTGCTCCATGGCATGTGGGATCTTCCCAGACCAGGGCTCGAACCTGTGTCGTCTGCATTGGCAGGCAGATTCTCAACCACTGCGCCACCAGGGAAGCCCTGACATAAATTTTTGTTTGTTTGTTTTTTATACTGTGATTTTCCTGTCATTGGTTTCATTTTATATTTGCTGGAAAATTAACATGACCCAAGGAATTACATTTGGGATTTACTTTTCCCAGAAAAACATTTAGTAGGTTTTTTATAATCAATTTTTTTTTCTAATCAAAACGTGATCTATAAGCTTTTCATTTAAGGGGGAGAATAAAGGACATGTGTGTACTGATTGGTTTTACTAGAAAGCATATATTTTGAATTTACTATTTCTGGCAGTAACATGAGACTTTCATTTTTGATTGGGAAATATGCACTATAAACTAAAACATAGTTGAACAAATATATGTAAAAATGCTATTCAAAATTTACTCTATCATAATCATTCTAATGTTTTAAGGAAACCTTAAATACAGTGCTTTTCAAAATGTGGTCCCTGTGCTAGCAGCATTAGTATTACCTGGGAACGTGTCAGAAATACACATTCTTAGACCTCACCCCAGACCTAAAGAATGAGAAACTCAGGGGTTGCTATAGAGCCCACCAGCTGTGTTTTAACTTCTCCGACAGATTCTGAAGCCATGAAAGTTTGAGAACCTTTGCTCTAGTATAGTGGTTTACAACCCTAGCAGTGGAGTAGAATCACCTTGAGATCTTTTTCAAATGACTGCCTGATCTCCACCCATGTTGGTTCTGATTTAGTAGGTTTCAAAGTATTTTTAAGCTTTCCATTTCTTACAACACTGTACATAACACAGTTACACTGTAATATGTTACTGACCTAATATTTTGTATGTTCCACAATGCTTTTTCTTTTTTCTCTTTTTCTTTCTCCCTTTTTTCCTCTTTTGTCATAGGCTACTGCTATACATCCAAAGGGAAAAACAACAGCAGCAACATTTCTACATTTCAACAAAATCTATCATTATACCATGTTGACTTCATAAACTAACTTTTCTAAATTCATCTTATAGACTCACACATGGCCCCACCTCTAAATTAAATTGACAACTATACTTCACTGGGAAAAAAAATCATGGAGAGCAAACACTGAATCTCTGTCCAAAAGAAAAATGTAATCTAAGACTTAGATACAACCCTATTCAACTTGATATTTATACTAATTCTATAGCACTTAACCTAATTTATTATTTTGTTTGATTATAAAAATAACACAAGCTCATTATATAAAAGTATAAAGAAAAAAGTAATTTACCCACAATTATCAATTTGTAATACACATAATTTATATAAAGATATAAATTTATAATATATAGTATACACATAAAACAATCATAAAAGTTAATATATTGCTTTGATGTATATAAAAATTTTATGCAAATGTATTTATTATATATGTGTATATTGAATATTAAGTAAATAAATCTATATAATCTCATTAATGAAGTACATTATGCCTTATTTAAACATTATTATACTAGTTTTAATTTTTATAAAAATTCTGCAATGGTAATTGTATACTTTTTCTACATATCTATATATCCAATTAATAAATACATAGATACATAAATAAATAAATAATTATTTTTGGCATTTTAACAATTTATATAAATGGTAGAATCATACTTATCTGTCACTTTCAGATTCCTTTTGGCTCACAATTATATTTTTGAGATTTTTTTCCATGTCTATCCTCTTATTTATAATATTAGAGTTTAATGCAAGATTAAAACATACTTTATTCATACTCCTAGGTACTGTTCTTTCAGAGAAAATTATTTTTTGCAATATTTTATGACATTAGTAGAAATGAATATTGTTGTATATATTTCTTTGTGCACATGTGATCCTTCTCTCCAGAATAGAAATCTAGATTAATCAATGCTGGGCTACATAGTCAACAGTTCTACAATCACTAAAATCTTTTTCCCAAGTAATTGTGCCAATATGAACTGCCTGTGAAAAAATTTAAATGGTCCATTACCCAATAAGCTTACTACAGTTTTATATAATGGCTTTTTATTATTATTTATCTTTTGCTCCACTGATGGTAGTGAAATAGTAACATACTATTAAAACATACATGTTTTAATTTACATTTACATGTCACTGGAATTTAAACATTTTCTCCAATTGTTATTGATTAAATTTTGATTTTCTCTGTTGTAAGAGAATTGTTGTATGTGAATTGTCTGTTCACATACTTTGGACTCTTCTTTGTTAATTTTTTATTAACTTGTAACAGCTTCTGTCATGGCTGCTAAAATTGTTCATTATTTACCTGTAAATATGTTTTCCTAGAGGGGCATTTGTGTACTCACTTTGCTTAATGGCTTTTGTTATTGTTAAGTTTTAACTGTATAATAGATAACATTATTTTTTTACATTTTGTCCTTTAATTTTCTTAAGAAAGCTATATTGTTACATATTTTCCTTTGTTGTACTCTAAATGTTTTACTTTTCTTATGTTCATAATGTGGTCTTTATTCCTCTCAAATTTATTTTCTTCATAGGTAAGACAGAGATCAGACGAGGTTGGTTTTTGTTTTTATACCTGTATAAGTAAATTATTTTTCTAGGACTGTTTATTGAACATAAATTTTGGAGTGAAATCTTATTTTCAGTTTTGGTGAGTCTCAGCCCCGGAATCTCCCCTATTCCAGAGCATCCAACTGGAATGTTGTGTGTGTTCACAGGGTCCCTCCCTCTGGCACAATCTGAATTCTAATTCCTGTCTACTCAACGTGGTGAGACTGCAGAGTATTCCAAGCAGTATTTTTTGGAAGGTTATTAAACATTTCAGCTTCTGCCCATGCAGAGTTTAGCAAATATCTTTGTGAAAATGAGTGTGTATCAGGCTTAGTTCTGCATCTCGCCCTTCTTACTGAGCCTGTGTTCTTCACTCTTTAATTTTGTCTCAGTGAATCAAGGAGGCCACCAAAAGAGCTCTATTGCTTTCTTCTTGAGCAGCCTCCCTATGCCCACAAAAGGCTCCTGTTCTCAACCTCTATCCTGCACACAGGATGGATGAAGGGGCTACAGAATATCAGCTCACCTACCCATGGTTTCCTCGCTCCCGAGTCTTGGTCCCTGCAGTCCCAGTTTCTCCAGAAGCCCCCTTATGTCCCTAAATGGATTCTAAATGTTTTATCTGTGTTTTCTAATTATTCTCAGGAGAGTTGTATAGGCTACTCCATTATAACCAGAAGCAAAAGTATAATGTGATTAATTTTATATTTGAATTTGTTTAATTTATTTTGTATTCTTAATTTATTTGTGTGTCTTGCATTTACTGTGCTTTATCCTTTATTTATATGGAAAAAGCATTCTTTTACTCTGTCCTTCTGTTTGGGTTTTAAAGTTCTTATTACCCTAACCCCCCACTCCCTCCTTAGAAGATGTATATTTAAGGATATACTTTCAATAATTTTCTTTACTATTGTAGTATGCATAATTGCCATAGAAGGTCTGAAGCTAATAAAGAGTTCTATCCTACTCCTAAATAAAAGAAGAGACTGATTGCTTTAACATCGCATACCTGCTCTCCAGTTACATGCTATTGTGCTAGTTATTTTATTTTAACAAGTTTTTAAACCGTCAAAAAGTTCTTATTAAGACTTCAAATCTTTTTAATTTCTAAAAAATATTTGCAGGCACAATTAATATTTTTTAAAAATTACATACTTCTTTCATCTTTTCTCTCTTCTGGTTTTCAAAATGCATCCTTTATTTAACTTTTCATGAATAGCAATGAATAACATTTTCAAGTTTGACAATGTGAAAATGTTTGTATTTGTCTCACTCTTTACTTGTAATACAATAGGACATGAAACTGCTTCTGGTCAGTTCATTATTTAAGTGCTTAATAATTGTTTTGAAACTATGTATGGTGACTGATGTCAACTAGATTTATTGCGGTGATAATTTTGCAATATATACAAATATCAAATAATTACTTCATACAGCTGAAACTAATATAATGTTATATGTCAATTTTTCCTCAATTAAAAAAAGAAAAATAATTAGTAATTGTAAGGTTTTTTGCATAAACTTGTTTTCACAAGGAGACCCCCTTGTTGGTTTGGATGGAGGAACATAATCACAAATAAGATTTTTTCAAATCTTCTTTATTTAGATTCCCTCATTATATAATGAAGACAACTTTGAAGTTTCTGTACTATGTGGCAGTGGAAAGTCAAACCAAATCTCAAACGAAGCACAGGTTTTGATTACATTTACTTCTGAGACAAATCTTTTCTACCTGAACCCCAAACAGTAATAATTTCAAATTGTCCCTTTACAATGGTAAAAACTATTTTGCTTAGTTTAATGTTTAATTCTGAGTAAAATTTTTCAAGCTTTAAGTAAGATCCCAATTGAAACCTCTGCCTCACAAGAGCCCAGAGATTTGATCTATGGCCCTCACATAGTTTAAACTGAAGTTATGTGTTACCAGGATCATAATCCCCACCATCGGAATCCACAGCTCAAATCTATTATCTACGTATCTATGTATCTATGTATTTACCTCTCTCTCTCTCTCTCTCTCTCTCTATATATATATATATATATATATATATATATGTAGAGAGCAAGAGAGACCACAAAATGTAAGGACTTTAAATGACCCTAGATCCCTAGCAATTATGGAGTTCAGTTTATCACTGTGGGACAGAATTATAATATATATATATATATATATATATATATATATATTTATTTATTTATTTGTTTGTTTGTTTATTTAGTATCTATGAAGTAGACACTGCTTACTGCTCTGCGGCACGTGGGATCCTCCCAGACCGGGGCACGAACCCACGTCCCCTGCATCGGCAGGCAGACTCTCAACGACTGCGCCACCAGGGAAACCCCAGAATTATAATATTTTTGACAGATGGTCATCAACCTGCTTCTGTTAGGCAGCACACTATACATATTAACTGCTCATTTCATTCCCCAATTGCTTTAGTTGCTGAGACAGTATATCAAATCCACTGATTTTTATTATCACTATCTTTATTTTGCCTTTGTTTCTGATATCAGTATTTTCAGGAAAAGGCAATCATGAATGACTGGAACTATAAATGGATACAGCTAAAAATACACTCCTAAGGATAACAATTCACCAGAGCATTTTTGGATAGAACAAGCCAACTTCAATAAGTCACTTTACTTTTTTTTTTTTTTTCTAATCTTTATTGATAAGTCACTTTACTTTTTATTTTTTTTAATCTTTATTGAGGTATAATTGCTTTACATTGTTGTATTAGTTGCTGTTGTATAACAAAGTGAATCAGCTACACGTATACATATATCCCCATATCCCCTGCCTCCCACCCACCCTATCCCACCCCTCTAGGTGGTCATAAGTGGAAAAGAAGAAATCTTTATTTCTGTGTTAGTAGCTAAGTATAAGCTTCTTTTTACTTCCAATGTAATATTTAGATAAGTAAAATATCCTAGCATATGATACAGTATTGATTAAGAATGGGAGCTTTGGGCTTTCCTGGTGGCGCAGTGGTTGAGAGTCCGCCTGCCGATGCAGGGGACACGGGTTCGTGCCCCGGTCCGGGAAGATCCCACATGCAGCGGAGCAGCTGGGCCCGTGAGCCATGGCCACTGAGCCTGCGCGTCCGGAGCCTGTGCTCCGCAATGGGAGAGGCCACAACAGTGAGAGGCCTGAGTACCGCAAAAAAAAAGAATGGGAGCTTTGGAGTGAGTTCATCCCAAGTGGTGTCTGACTCTGCATTTACTAGCTTTGCCTATAGATATTGGGAAAATTTCTTACACATTTTACCTAATCTGTAAAATGGGATGAAATGATATCTTCATAATGAGCTCTTGAGGAAATTAAATAAAATAGCACATATAAAAGATTTAATACAATGACCAGTTGTTGATGGGGAGGAGAGTCATATTGAAAGATATTTAGGAGATATATAGAGACCACTTCACAATTTTTATATGATAATGGCTTACAGAAGAAAATTTGATTGGCAGAAGGTGTATTACTTAGGACACAGATTAAGACAATGGCACATGTATTGTGGATGCATTGTAGCACCCATACATAGGTACTGAACTCCGTATTAGTTATGATACAAGCTCAGTTACTGTGACAAAGGTTCAAAAACAGCAGTGGCGGGCTTCCCTGGTGGCGCAGTGCTTGAGAGTCCGCCTGCCGATGCAGGAGACGCGGGTTCGTGCCCCGTTTCGGGAAGATCCCACATGCCGCGGAGCGGCTGGGCCCGTGAGCCATGGCCACTGAGCCTGCGCGTCCGGAGCCTGTGCTCCGCAAATGGGAGAGGCCACGACAGTGAGAGGCCCGCATAACGCAAAAAAAAAAAAAAAAAAACAGCAGTGGCTTAAACAAGATAGAAGTTTGTCTGTCAAGTAAGAGTTTTATTATGGGCAGTCCAGGGTTGTTATTGTGGTTGTATTGTATCTGGGACACAGGCACTTTGTATATTGTTGCTCTGCCATTTTTCACATGTGGCTTTGACACCTTTGCATAATAAAGGTGTTATATTTCCACCATATCCATATTCCACAGAGTAGGAAGGAGAGAAACTAATGGAGATCATAATCCCTTTCTTTAAATCTGAGTCAGGAAGGTGACCATGTCACTAACATTCCAGCACCCAAAACATAATTACATATACCCACCTGCAAAGGACATTGCAACATGCAGTATTTATCTCAGTTACTAGGAAATCAATTAAACTCAGAGAACCTCTGTTATTTGAAGGGAAATGGGGAAAGTGGATATTGATTTTCTTCCATGGTTTACCAGTTTAGCCACCCAAGTATACTTTTCTCACTCCCTCACTTTCCAAATGAGACAATGACAATAACATGTCTTAATAAGTTACTTTATCCTACCCCAAGTCAGGATCTTTAGTTTATGAGTGATCCTCTACATAAAGGAGAAATTACCTGTACCCCCCCAAACCAGATATAAAATGGTAGACTAGCAGACAGATGACCACAATTAAAATCTTCCTCTAAAAAGGAGATAATGGGAAACATAAATTAATCATCAACCCATGATAATGATCATATTACAGAAATTATGGGAATTTCTTGCCCTAAACATTGAAAATAAGTTAGCCCATGTGACAGCCTGGATCTTCTTCTGTCCATTGCTCTCTGTGGTCCCTGGCTTTGACCTCTGAAGGATGTATCTTGCCCATCATTTATTCTGGAAGAATTTAATGTGGGTATTGGAGAATATAGCTCTTGGGGATGTAAGATATTGCAACCCATCTATTCCTACAGGCAAATTTGGGATTCAGAGGATCAAACACTGGCAATAAATTACCCTGCAAAATAAGAAGACTATCAGTTTATTGGCAGACAGGAAGTTCCAAATGCAAATAAGCACAATTAGAGGTCACATTTTGACAAATCTTTTTAGAAAACACTGACTTTTGGTTACTACCTTCTGTGCTCTTTACATTATTCTTTCATTTGGCTTATTAAAGTCATTCAATATAGTAGGCTTGGATGGAAGAGTAATTGTCTTAATCTCATTTTTTACCATTTAGCTGGCTTCCAATGTCCATCCAAGAATATAGAGGGAACTTTTTAAATAATGGGAGAATCTAGAATAGAAGTTATTTGAAGCAATACACCTAAAGTTGTGTGTAGCAAATGCCATCATAATCTGTCAGTCAAAATATAACTTCCCTGGTGGTCCAGTGGTTAAGGCTCTGTGCTTCCAATTCAGGGGGCACAGGTTCGATCCCTGCTCAGGGAAAGTAAAATTGAAATAAAATCAATAAAAAAAAATAATTATATGGCCACCTCTACAGGTAAAGGCATATGAGAAATGTATTCTGTGTATGGGGAGTGACACACCAAGATGTTACTTAGGATGTTATTAATAAAGAAGGGAAGAATTGATATTAGAAAATAATTAGCAATCTCTAACACTGAAAGATGAACACTTGTTTTGAAACACAGTGCTTTTTATATTAATTAAATTTAAATTGGTTAAATCTTTCAATTAAAAGACAAAGATGTTGATATGCCATTTACAAGAATGATATCTAAAATATAAGGATGAAGAAAAGTTGAAAGTAAACGATGTGTATGAAAAAATTGCCAGGAATATGTTAATATTAGAAATCAGTATTTAAGACAAAAGAGTATCCAGGAACCAAAAGTGAATGCCCAAGCAGATCCTATACCAGACTTGCCGGAACAATATTTATTGAGAGCAAATCACAAAAACAGCAGTGGTGGTAAGTATGTGGACCCCCTGTTGCCCACTCAGGAGCAGATATAACCAATTTGCTTTGCTGTACTCCTGAAATTAACACAATATTGTAAATCAACTATACTTGAATTAAAAAAATATACATGGGCAAAGAAGAAATAATACTGGATATTATAAAAGTTTCATATGGATCTTATGGTAAATAGTATATATCTTAAGTTGTGGCTTATATCTAAAAATTATCAGAGAGAACTATTTACCTTCAAATGCAAATGTTAGAAAAAAAGGGTAACAGTTAATGAGCTAAGCATCTATCCAATAAAAATGCATAAAAAGCAGCAAACTAAACTTGAACAGAGGAGTAGGAAGGAAGGAGGGACAAGTATGAATAGAAATTAGTACAATAAGAAAAGATCAAATAATAGAAGAGATCAACAAAACCCAAAGAGTTCTGAAAATACTAATAACCTTGGTAAACCTCTTGAGAGAAAGATAAAGAAAAAAGAAAAAGCACAGAACAACCAATTTGAGGATTAGTTATAAATTAGAATATATATATTAGAAAAATATAACTTTTCAAACTTACCAAGTTGTATCACAGCAATTAAATTTCCTCTCACATTTCAATTACAGTAATATATGGCTTCACAAATTAATTAGTCCAAACATTCAAAAAAAAAGAAAACTAATACAAATTTTTAAATAAAATAATAATGAGAGAACACTTCAGCACATTTGATGAGGCTAGAAAAAATTTGATGCTAACATCTTGGACAGCCTGAGAAAGGAATATAATAGCCATTCTTGCTCATGAGCAAAGGTACAAATATTCTAAACAAACATTATCAAATCAATCCCAGAAATTTATAAAGAAGATAATAACTTATCAAGTAATAGGGTTTGTCCCTGGGATTCAAGATTGGGTCACACACAAAAACATCAATTGATGTAAGCCACAACATTGATAGAGTGAAGGAGAGAGAAATATATATTAATTTTCATAAATTAAAAAAATATGTGTAATAAAAGCCATTATCCTTTTTTTTTTAGGTGGAGGAAGATGATGGAAATCAATTTTATTCACCCTTCCAATAGGACAACTGGGCAGGTTCTACTGTCTGCACATTTTCCTAAGACAGTATTAAGGTCACTTACATACATATTAACTCATACATATTTGGCAATGAAAATATTGAGTACTATGTCCTGTGGCTTATTTTGTTTGTTATTTATTGAAGTACAACTGACATATAACATTATATTAGTTTCAGGTGTACAAAATAATGATTCGATAATTGTAAACACTGCAAAATGATCACCACAATAAGTCTAGTTAACATCTGTCACCATACATAGTTACAAACTTTTTTTCCTTGTGTTGAGAACTTTAAAAATTTACTTTCAACAACTTTCAAATGTGCAATACAGTATTATTAATTATAGTCACCATGCTGTACATTACATCCCCAGGACTTACTTATTTTATAACTGGAAGTTTGAACACAAGGTACAAACTGCCAGTCATTATCCTTTCTTGATTAAAAAATATCTCTAAGCTAAGTATTGATATGGAGAAACTCCTTTTTCTAGTAAAGAGCACCTTCAAAAAATCAAAGCAAGCGTACTTATTAGGGGATCATTGAAAGCTTATCTTTTGATAACAAGAACAAGACATTAATGCTCGCTAACACAACTTCTATGTATCACACTGCAATTGTAAATGCACAGTATAAAAAAGAGAAAAGTGATAAATAGTGTCAAGATTAAAAGTCTACAACAAAATCCTTATTATTGGCTGATATGATTATATTTATATATATACATAGATATATCAAAGAATCTTCATACAAATTATCATAAGTAATGAGGGCTTAGGAAATTTTCTAATTACTATTTTAATTCTAATAGAATTTATTTTTATTTTTAGATTACAGAAACAACCAGGAAATAACACAAAACTAAAAAGTAACTAGTAATAAATCTGACAAATAATGTAAGGACCTCTATGAAGAAAATTGTATAAGTTTATTGAGAGACATAAAAGAAAGCTAGTAAGTGGAGAGATACATCATATTCTCCATATTCAAGGATTGCAAGAATCAAATATAATAGATGTCCACTGTTTATAATTTATATTTCAGTGCAATTTAAATCAGTCTCACTAGATGTGTGTGTGTGTGTGTGTGTGTGTGTGTGTGTGTGTAAATAGCCAATTCTCTCTGGACAAAAAGGAAAAAGGTGGGGCTTGCTTTGCAAGAATCAACATATAGATAAATTGATAGAATAAAAACCTCAGAAGGCCCACATATATATCTTAATTTGATACACAGGATATTATTTTTCAGATCAGTGCATCAAAGTTTTTTGTTTTAGTAACAGTGCTGAGAAAATCGAGTAGCTAAATAGAAAAAATATAAAATTGAATTACTATTTCCCAACATACAAAAAATGAAGGTAAAGAATGTAAAAACAAAGCTACTAAATTTTAGGGCAAAATGTAAGTAACTTTAAAAAAATCTTGAGAGAGGGAAGAATATATGAAACAAAACATTAAAAGCATAAACAACAAAATAAATTTAACTACATTAAAAAAAAAAAGACATTTGTTCATTAAATAACACTAAAATGAGAGTGAAAAGACAAGCCACAAAGTGGTAGAATATATTTTCAGGGACTATAACTAACAAAAAAATATTTAAGTTCTTAAAAATTAATAAAAATAAATAGAAAAAAAATACAAATACCAGACAGCAAAATAATTTAGTAGGAATATCATACTATGAAGAATACAAATACTCAATAAAAAATCTGAAGATGTGTTAGTCTTAAGAGACAAGTATACCAAAACCACAATTAGGTATTATTACACTCCCTATATATTGGCAAAAATACTTAATTATGAAATTCAAAGCATAGGAGTGGAGTGGGTCGCACACACTCTCACATACTGCATGAGGGAGTAAAATTGGTCTAAGAACTTTGGAAAACTATTTGGCATTGCCCAGTAAAGTGCAAGATGCACAATTCTACAGATCAGCAATTCCACTCTTACGTACAAACCTTAGAAAATTTCTTGCACATGTGTGCAGAATCAGTTACAAGAATGTGAAGATACATAGTTTATTATTGCCCAAATCTGACAAATATTTTAAGCAAACAGTAACAGTAATAAATAGATTATGGTAGATTCTAAAATGAAACAAAATACAACAATTAAATGCAATACAGCTATAGGCAATGCATATGATACTCAAACAATATTGAGTGAAAATACATGCAATATGATTAAATTTATATAAAGTTTGGAAAGAAGCAACAGTATGCATACAAAGTTTATAAATGCATAAATTTAGAATTATTAGCATGGTATGATGACAATAGAAATCAGAGCAAAGTAGTTCCTCTGGGAAATGTGGGGATTCATGTTCAGGAAGGGGCACTTTTTGGGTTTCTGCTATGATGGCAATAATTTATTATTTGAAATAAGTGATCAATATATCAATGCTTGCTTTTTATTATTCTGGAAACTCTGCATATATATTTTATGCACATCACATTAAAATATGTGATGAACCAAAATAAATGAAGAAAACATCTTAATTACTGACACTGTAAGTCCCATAGGCACACCATATCCATTGTTTGTGAAAAGAAATTGATATGGTAGTTTTTTCTACTTCAGGTAATGCTTTTCTTTAGATGAGATTTATGATGGAAGAAACCTATAATGACCCTCTTTTATGCTCCTTATCTAATTAAACAAGTAAAACAAAAACAAAAACGTTGTAGCTTAGCTTCTCAGGGAGAAAATTAAAGCAA
This sequence comes from Lipotes vexillifer, assembly GCF_000442215.2. Classification (NCBI taxonomy): domain Eukaryota; kingdom Metazoa; phylum Chordata; class Mammalia; order Artiodactyla; family Lipotidae; genus Lipotes; species Lipotes vexillifer. The sequence continues at coordinate 2,179,080 of NW_006770909.1, forward strand.
TATATAAAAAGCAGTATGTTTATTTGAGAAGATAAGTTCAGTTTTGTACTTAGTGAGATTGACATAAACATTATCTTTGGAAAGAAAGTTTTCCTATTTTATTGATTAGTGAATTAACACTCCCAGATCGAAATTCTGATGTCCATGATTTAAAACCAGTTGTAGAGTAGATGTTTTGATGTGGATGTTAATAGGGTCCTTTAATACTACTAAATTTTATGTAGTTGACTTTGAAATATAGTTACTAAAATTTTGCCACTTTGGCATGGCCAAAATATTTACATGTTCTTTACTAGAATTATTTACTTATGCTATAGTTGCTAGCAGTGCATAGCCTTCACAAAATGACTTAATCATGTAATGTAGGAGATTATTCTTTGCAGTAGGAAGCATCTAAATGTTAGAATAGTTCAGTGTTTATAGCTTTTAGCTTGTCAGTATAGTTCCCCAAACTATATAACAATCTTATTTCTCCATCTTCTTTCTTTTCTTTATCAAAAAAAGTAAATATTGGGCTTCCCTGGTGGCACAGTGGTTGAGAGTCTGCCTGCCGATGCAGGGGACGCGGGTTCGTGCCCCGGTCTGGGAGGATCCCACATGCCGCGGAGCGGCTGGGCCCGTGAGCCATGGCCGCTGAGCCTGCGCGTCCGGAGCCTGTGCTCCGCGACAGGAGAGGCCACAACAGTGAGAGGCCCACGTACCGCAAAAAAAAAGTAAATATTTTAAATTACAGTTTTATAAATATTTCCAGGGAAGAAAGATGGGCAATTATAAAATAAAAGAAGAGGACAGAGAAGGAGGAGTAGGAGAAAAAAAAGAAAGAGGAGAAAGAAAGAAAATTACAAAAGGAAGGAAGAAGGCTGGAGGGGGTGGAAGGAAGGAAGGAAGGAAGGGAGGGAGGGAAAGTGGAAGAAACAGTGTTTTGCATCAAAGTTGCTTATTACTCTTTGTATTTCAATGGAGAAAATACTATGTATAAGCAACTTAATAAGGAAAACAGGTTTGGGTATGTTCAAAAGGGCTTGGGTAAGAAATATCTGTGGTGAATTGACAAAATGGGACCACTCAGTAAGCACTAGAATGGGAAACTTAAGTGGGAAACATAGGTGAGAGAAAGGTTCAAAATATTTCACTTGTGAAATAGAATTCATGTTTTTGGCAAGACAAGAAAGTTTTACACATAAAAAATTTTCTCTGCCCTCTGGCCTCCTTTCTCCGCACTACTGTGCACTCACTGTGTATTTGCATTATCATCAGCCAAACCTTCCCCATCAGCAGAAATACTTGCTCAACCATAACGAGCAACATTCCTCTAGATCAACGAGACAACTCCTTAAAAGATAACATGCTTTCTTGATCTTGTAAGGGACCAGATGACACTTAGATCTGGATTGTGTAAACTGTCAGTGATACGTCATTTAACATATAGCCCCCTGTCTCAAAAAAAATTTAAATAAATGTACCTTGATTTCTAACAGGTGGAACACTTCTCAGAACTTTCTGAGATGCTCTTTCCTGTGTTATAATCCTCAAATTTAGCTCGAATAAAATTTTGTACTTCTTTCATAGATTGGCTTTATTTTATTTTATTATTATTATTTTTTTTTTGCGGTACGCGGGCCTCTCACTGTTGGGTCCTCTCCCATTGCGGAGCACAGGCTCCGGACGCGGAGGCTCAGCTGCCGTGGCTCACGGGCCCAGCTGCTCCGCGGCACGTGGGATCTTCCCGGACTGGGGCACGAACCCGTGTTCCCTGCATCGGCAGGCGGACTCTCAACCACTGCGCCACCAGGGAAGCCCTGGCTTTATTTTTTGAGATTAATTTTTGTTGGCATACTGCAGAAAAATAATGACAAAGGGAAGGAAGAAAAGGATTGGCAAATTTATTTGCTAATTTGCTGGTTCCATGATAGAAACACTGAGCTTAAAGTGGGGGTGAGGCTGGGAAGTAACACTTAAAACTCTTGTTCTAATCTTGTATAAAACATTGAAATTTGATTATAGGACAAGCAGTCCCAGAGCTAAATTAAGACATAAGAATCTTTCTTATCAGAATATTCATTCTCATCATCACTTGAGTCTTTTCATATTCTTCACAAAATCGAGAGTGATATTATGTCAATCGCAGTTTAAATCTGTAAATAATATAGTACCTGATAATTTTTTGCTTAGCTGGTAAAAGCTTCATCTTTTTCTCCTGAAATATTTCAGGAAATATTAAACATAATCCATCAAGCTTGCTTCCCAAACTACTGTAGCCTACATCCAGTAGGATAAAATGTTTATAATTTTACTTCTTTATTCTCCCTAGCTTAAATTCCAGGTTTTTCTGACATTTTATACTTTCTTTGGTTCTTTTTTTTTAAATAAGTGAGTATTCCTTTACTCTGTCACTTTCATCCTGAGTCATTATTTACCACAATATTTCACATTCCTAGTCCTTCTATCATTATCTGCTCACATACAACGTTTTCTGTGCAAGTCTCAGTGCTCACCAGCTTCCTCTCCACTTCCGCTCTCCCTGGTATAAGAAATAATTTGCAAAGTATTGTTTAGTTACAATCCTTTCTCATGAAATGTATCTTGGCTGGGTGTGGAATTGTTGGTTTGCAGTTCTTTTTCTCAAATAATCTCTGGGAAGTTGTTTCGAAACCTAATTGCACGTTAGAATCACCCAGAGAGATTCTAAATAGTATTGCCCACTGATCTACTTATAGAGATCCTAATATATTTGCTCTGGGGTTGGACACGTTGTCACTGTCTTTTAAAACTCTGAGACGATTTTAATGTGCATATAGGTTTAAAAAACATTGACCTAAAATAAGGGTTTATATATTTGTTTTCATTATTCCTTCAGCTTCTAATTTTACAGATAAGGTTTTTTACATCATATTATTCTTCCACCCAACTTTTTTTGGAATGTAATGTGTGTTCTTTCCATTTTTGGAAACCATTTACTTTTTTTTTTTGTCATAATCCAGGTACCTCTTATCTTTCTCTGGGTGGGTCTTCTCTTTACCTTGTTTACAATCTGTCACAACTACCTAGTTCTAGTCACTTAAAATTGTTCCAACTCATCATGTAGCCATTACCTATCACTCTCCTATTCCCAACAATTTGGCTGTACTTCACACATACTTATAAAATCTTTCCCATGATACTGGTCTTTAAATTATTTTATCTCTTTATACCTCTGCATAGTGCCTTATAGATTTTTTTATATGAAAACCATAAAAGGGATTTTGTAAGGAGTAGAATATTTTATTTACAAACTTCTCCAACAGATAAATACTGGGCTGAGATACTCATAATTCACTAATGAGTACAATTAGTTTCCATGCCCAAGTAGGACTAAGAAAGTGAATTTGCTGACCTGGGAAAAGAATCCAGTTAATCCTTCCTGCAGTATATGATAAATCTGGGTAAGCAGGAGCCATATTCCAAAGAGTTTATATTAGGGGACACATGATTTAGCTATCCCAAAATGTATTAAATACTTATTATATTGGACTAATCAATTCTGAGACCTTAAATTCCTCAGGCACCAGTTCTCTTGCATTCTAACAGCAGAGTGCCCTGCAAATTTTCAGTATCCTATAATTGCCCTGTTTTAGGTGTGCCAAAAATTAAGATAATACCTATTCAGAATTTCTAATATGAAGACTAATCCAAGGTATGGGAAAATTATGAACAGTCATATACACTAGTAACTTCTAAAATTAATTTTAGCGAATCTATATTTGCTGTCATTTTATCTCTAAATTTACAATTGTTATTAGTATTTTCACATTACTTTTATTACATTTATAGCATAAAATATAAATATATAAATGTATTATATGCACTATTACCTTAGGTTCTAGAGGCAAGAAGTTCAAAATCAGTTTCACTCAGCTGCAATCAAGGTGTCAGTAGGGCCACACTATCTCTAGATACCCTAGGCAGAACCAATTCCTTGCCTCTTCCAGCATTCCTTGGCTTGTGGACACAAAACTCCCATCTTTGCTTGTCTGATCTCATTGCTTTCCCTCCCTCCTCCTGTGAGTCTAATCTCTATTTTTTTCTTTTTGTAAGGATACATGTGATTGCATTTTAGGGTGCATCCAGAAAATCCAGAGTAATTTTCCATCTCAAAACCTTACATTTAATTACAATGCATAGTCCTTTTTTTGTCATAAAAGGTGGCATTCACAGGCTTTAGCAATTAGGACATGGATATCTCTTGGTGGGTCATTAGTCACACCTTTCTATTCAAATGATGTTCTTAATTATGATGTCAGAATATGTAAACATATTTAGCATCTACAGATAAAAATAAACATGGTTTTATTGCAGTATATGAATTAATACAGATAATACAAAAGGAAATTTATCCCATTTATATAGGTTTTTGGTTGAAACATCTATAATTGAACCTGTAACTAGAGAATCAGTTGTCTGATTACCCTTTGAAGAAAATTATCCTTACAATATATATGCTAGAATGAAAAGCAAGAATTTATTTTCATTTAAGCCAAGTTCATTTACTTGATAACTCTGGCTGAACATATACTCTTTCTTTTGCAACATAAAATGAGTTTTTGCTGTAACTATACAGTATCTACTATGAAATTACTTCATGAGCTGTTATATGAATGTACAACATGTAAGTAAAATACTAAGAAATTTATAATATTAGTTTTCTTCCAAGTATGTGCAAACCATTATAAAGTGAAGGAAAAACTGAGTTAACAGAGGTTCCAAAATTTAGTGGCTTAGCAAAAATAAATGTTTATTCACTTACTTAGGTAACAAACCTATGGTGATAGTCTTGGTTGGTGAATGGCTTTGTTCCACATGGTTATTCTGGGAACCTGGTTTTTTTTGGCTACTCTATCTTCTCTTAAGTTGTTCGCTTCATATGCCATGGTTCACAAGCACATTCATTTTTGTGTAAGGGAAGAAGAAAGAGATAAAATGTGAGATACTTGAAGCTCACATGCTGTTATTTCTTTTTATGTCTAATGCAGGATTCTGCATACTGAATAAATGTTCATTAATTGAATATTGTTTAATTACATTAAATGTGTTTTTTATACTATTCTCCAAGTCTCACGCAATCGAGGATTTATTGACTGAGAAGATTTTAAAAAATCCTCCACTAAAAACACATTCATTATCTGTTCCTTAGAGGGATGATATCTAAATTCCAGTATCATGATACATTATATTTTAGTCACCTTATTTATACACTGTCTTCCATATTTTAATTAAGGTATTTAATTATCATTCCAGCCTTTACACTTTCTGATCATAATTTGTTAACTACTTTGATATGTGTTCATCACCAGCCATTTAAACAAAAATCAATATGAATATTTTTAATTAAAAAGGATAATGCATGTAAAATATGATCTCTTAGCAGTGGAAATAACATTTTTTATATCAAATACTAAAAAAAAAATACAGCTTTGGGGAAGTTTTATATTGATTTTTCTAATTCATCAGGCTAAACTTCATTTGCAAAATTTTCAACAATTATTCTATTTTTACTGTTACTAAGTCAGACTGCTTTAGTCTGACTTAGTAAGAGAATTGGGTTTTTTAGTGTTAAATTGATGAAAATTATTATTTCTCTATTCATTGTATAGTTTTGCCACACATTTCTACATGCACCTAAAGCAACAGTGGTGTTGATAAATACGTAGCCTGTGTAGCTACATGACGTTTTAATAAGAGGATCTGCTTGGAGGTCAGTTGGTCTGAACTTCACAGAATGTTTGAGTAATAAATGTAAACTTTTGCAGGAGGTCTCAGGAGGGGAGGAGAAGCATTATTTACCCCACCCATAAAAGTAAGGGGGTAAATGAGATTTTTAACCTTGTAAATTATTTTAGTTAGGTGAATTTGCTAATACTTTTCTCACTTGTTGAGTGTGTATGTTCACCCACATGAGTATATTTAAAGAAAGTTTTTCTTTTCAATTGTTTCTAAGTTTCCTAGTCCAATGTGATGATGCTAGAGCAAAAACTGAAGCCAATAAATAGTACACATTGTTATTGAACTATTCACATATTAACAAAATCTATTACTTAATGGCTAATTAAAAATAACTTTGAACCACAGTTTTCATTTGGAAGGGTCATTTTGAATTTTCTATATCTCAGAAATTTGCACTCAGGGTTTATGAGTGTGCATGGATTTTTTTGTTTTTTTTTTAAATCTGATGGTTAGAGTGTGTTTGCATATTTATAAAGCAATAGTTTTTATTTTTCTTAAAATCCAATGATTGTATATAATCACAACTATTAAAAAGTTCAAAAAACTAAAAATAGTACATAATATATAATGATAACAAAGGAACAGCTGGGAATAGTTGAGATCAGGTTTGGTTTTGCAAACAAGGTTATCTCAGTTAATACTATCTTTAGAAAAGATTTTTACCTTACAATGTTATAAAAATTCTATGAATGAGATGATTCTAAAATCTATTTGCGTTGTAAGTTAATTGTTTGAACTTTTGTTAAATTTAAGTACTATTTCTATTTAAATATTCTTAAAATAAGAACCATATAAATTATCATCTTAATATTTTCAAAGAAAAAAGAACAATTTCTAATTTTCACATTAATAATTATAGAGAACTTAAGAGAGAAGGGGGAAAAGTAGAAAAAAAATAAAAACAAGTTTTTGACTACAAGGTTGATTTTTTTCACTTACCTGAGGTCAGGGAGTTGGTTTTCTGTCCTTCCTTCCATCCCCTTCGCCTAAACAAAAGCTGGGAGGTGGTAGATACTCAAATATTCCCGAATTACTAAATTAATGAGTGAGTAGAGGATAGTCTTCTTACTCCTCAGTCCCAATTTTCATGCTCACACTCCCCAAATGAATAAAATTAAAACAGATCCAGCTAGGATTCTTTAAAGTACAAACATCTTGTTCAAAAGAGAGATGAAAGTCTTTTTTGCTCTCTCTCAATTGGGCCTCATCATGTATATTTTTCTTGCTTCTTATCTAGCAAACCAGCCAACTAGGATTTTCCTGCTTCCTTCCTAAATTGATTTCAGCGAGTCTTACATAGAGAGTTCAATAGTATATCAAAAGCAATATATATCAAAATTAGCATAAGAAGAGCAAAGGAAGCACAGGTGAGTACTCCCTATAAGTTTGTATAGGTTTGCAAGAAAAAGGTCAAAAATTTAGTTCTGATCTGTATATTCAAAGCAAACAAAGAAGAATATCCTCACATGTCAATATATAACACATTCTTATTACTAAAAATAAGTGTAAAACTCCATGCTTCTGAGATCTGAGCAAAAGTTCTTCTTTTAAGCCTCATTATTAGATACTAAAGGTGTCAATGACCAAGGAGGGGAAGTACTTTTTTTTCAAAAAAATTACATTTATTAGAGTATATGTAGTGCAACAATAATATAAAAGGCATTTCACACATATAAGCATCTGTGAATAACTCATTTCTTATCACCCTAAGAATCTGAATTGTTTTCTGACAGTCAATACAAGTTTAAATTGCTTTAGTTTCTTCTGTTGAAAATAATTTTCACATGCATCAATCAAATTAAATAAGCCAATAACTAGAGAAACAAATTGAATGTGGATTTTGTGTTAAAGGAGTACATGGGAAAGAGAATATTTATTGAGTATTTATTATGTCAGATTTTTGTTAGGCTATTTCATACATATGAGGTATGAGGCAGTCTGTCAGCGAATAAAGAGGCAGGACATAGAAGTTATCAGGAGGCTGACTCTGGAGTTATTTAAAGATTCTTAATCTCAGGTCCCTCATCTGTGAGATGGATATAACAATATGTTTCCCAAAAATACATATATGGGAAATGTTACTCCCTTCCCCATGTGCCTAACATACATGAAGATGAACTAAACCAGTCAGGGCAGCAGGCTGCTGGAAGAGCTGACAGGGATGGTTACTTGACCCCTTCTCAGGGATCTTAGGGGAACTTCAATATCAATGTCACACAAGTATGTGTTTTTCCAGACATTTAAATTCAGGAAGGAATTGAACTAAAGAGCCCAATCTTCTCGACCTTTGAAGCTGGAATAGTGAGGGAGACTAATAAGCAGATAGGCATTTTCTGTGTTCTTCCAGAGAGCACTGGATATGGTAAGATACTCACTTGCATCCAACCTATCTACCCCAGGAGTTCATGATGGCAAATATTTAAACTATTGGACTGGAAACCACAAAATGAGCTCACAGAAAGAGACAATAACCTATGTGAGGGCTCCAACTACAAGGGAGGTATGTATTACAATGAGAATACTTGTCAAATGAGATGCAACTATTGAAGGAAGGATAAATGGATGACATACATCACACATACAAGCACACCCATACACAAACACACACACACAAAGAGATCCATCTGCAACAAAAACAACATTCTCTGGAGCTTAAATATATGATTATTAAATTAAAAATTAAATACAGATTAAGTACAGTATAGATGAAATAAATGATTTGTAGTTCCCCTCTGAGGCTCGAATTAATGCTCTGGAAAATCAAGGGCAAGAAAATCTCAAACCACAAAGCAGAACATTAAGATGAAGTAATCATGAAGGAAACAATTTATAAAAAAAACTTTTAGGGCTTCCCTGGTGGCCCAGTGGTTGAGAGTCTGCCTGCCGATGCAAGGGACACGGGTTCGTGCCCTGGTCCAGGAGGCTCCCACATGCCACGGAGCGGCTGAGCCCATGAGCCATGGCTGCTGAGCCTGCGCGTCTGGAGCCTGTGCTCCGCAATGGGAGAGGCCATGACAGTGAGAGGCCTGCGTACCGCCAAAAAACAAAAACAAAAACAAACCCAAAAACTTTGAAAGATGGAACTGAAAAGAGAGAATGGAACAGATGTGGGAGAGGCAATAATTAAACAATTTATAGAAGAGAATTTCCCCTTGGTAGGAAAGATCTGAGTCTACAGATTGAAAGGTGTCACTATTACTCAGGGTAAATTAATGAGAAACACACAGAGAGGACAAATTCTGGTAAAACTGCTGAGCTCTTAATAAGATTAAAAATATTACAACTTTCCAGGCAAAAGAACAAAGATGGTCAACTGGACTTGGACTTCTGATGTGTAACACTGGAGGTGAACACAGTGGAATCCTCCATCCCCATGTTATCATTCAGGGTGAAATGGATTCTTATCTTACCGTAAAATATGTGGAAACAGTATATACTGATTTTAAAGAGAAGCATCATAAAAGTATTTTAATATTAAAATAAATTCAAGAGGTAAAATACTTGTTACCTGGGGGAAAAAAATACATATTTTATATTTATAAAGAAGCTACACGATTAAATAAAAAAGGGGCAACAATGAAATCTAAAACTTAAGAAAATAGGGCATGAAATTTGATATTAACAGTATAGAATTTAGAAGTTTTGAAGCACGAAAAAAATCTTTGAATATAATGATCAGACCCTAGTGTTGGTTGATGATTTGTGGCAGAAGTGACCTATATTGGTCCTGAATATTGCTGATAACATAAGAATGGAACAAAAAACAAACAAAAAATAAATGAAATAAAATTTCTAAATGAATAAAATATTTCTAAATGAAATGAAACCTTTAATGTTTTCTAGAAATTTTCTGTTTATTAAAAGGAAAGCAGACCAAAAATGAACTGAAGGATAAGGAAAACAACCTCTGGAGTGGATGACATTGCCACTGATGGAATAAATGACAGAGAAGACTGTCAAAATAATTCAGAGCTTGCAGTAAGATGAACAAGGTATTAGTAAGAAGGAATGAGGCAATAATTCTGCCACCAAGAGAACACCAAATTAATTCCTGATTGATTAATTCTTGCATATAATACAATGTTTTATATTTTGTTTGTTTTTGTGCTCTGATTTTATTGCAAGATACCAAGTTATACTGCACATAATTTAAATTACTCCCATTTAACCACTTCCCTATCTCACCTCTCTGGGTTTCACACCATGGGGTTTGCCTAAAGAATATTCTAGTGCCCTTACTCTTCTTTTTAACATCTTTATTGATATATAATTGGTTTATAATGTTATGTTAGTTTCTGCTGTATAACAAAGTGAATCAGCTATACATACACATATATCCCCATATCCCCTCCCTCTTGCATCTCCCTCCCACCCTCTCTACCCCACCCCTCTAAGTGGTCACAAAGCACCGAGCTGAACTCCCTGTGCTATGTGGCTGCTTTCCACTAGCTATTTTACATTTCGCAGTGTATATATGTCAATGATATTCTTTCACTTCATCCCAGCTTACCCTTCACCCTCCCCGTGTCCTCAAGTCCATTCTTTACTTCTACGTCTTTATTCCTGCACTGCCCCTAGGTTCATCAGAACCTGGTTTTTTTTTTTAGATTCCATATATATGTGTTACCATACGGTATTTGTTTTTCCCTTTCTGACTTAATTCACTCTGTATGACAGACTCTAGGTCCATCCACCTCACTACAATTAACTCAATTTCATTTCTTTTTATGGCTGAGTAATATTCCATTGTGTATATGTGCCACATATTCTTTATCCTTTCATCTGTCAATGGACATATAGGTTGCCTCCATGTCCTGTCTATTGTAAATAGTACTGCAATGAACACTGTGATACATGACTCTTTTTGAATTATGGTTTTCTCAGGGTATATGCCCAGTAGTGGGATTGCTGGGTCATATGGTAGTTCTATTTTTAGTTTTTTAAGGAACCTCCATACTGTTCTCCATAGTGGTTATATCAATTTACCCTACCAACAGTGCAAGAGGGTTCCCTTTTCTCCACACCCTCTCCAGCATTTATTGTTTCTAGAGTTTTTGATGATGGCCATTCTGACAGGTGTGAGGTGATACCTCAATGTAGTTTTGATCTGCATTTCTCTCATGATTAGTGATGTTGAGGATCCTTTCCTGTGTTTGTGGGCAGTCTGTATATCTTCTTTGGAGAAATGTCTATTTAGGTCTTCTGCCCATTTTTGGATTGGGTTGTTGTTTTTTTGATATTGAGCTGCATGAGCTGCTTGTATAATTTGGAGATTAATCCTTTGTCAGTTGCTTCCTTTGCAAATATTTTCTCCCATTCTGAGAGCTATATTTTTTCTTGTTTATGGTTTCCTTTGCTGTGCAAAAGCTTTTAAGTTTCATTAGGTCCCATTTGTTTTTGTTTTTATTTCCATTTCTCTAGCAGGTGGGTCAAAAGTGTCTTGCTGCGATTTATGTCAAAGACTGTTCTTCCTATGTTTTCCTCTAAGAGTTTTATGGTGTACGGTCTTACATTTAGGTCTTTAATCCATTTTGAGTTAATTTTCGTGTATGGTGTTAGGAAGTGTTCTAATTTCAATCTTTTACACATAGCTGTCCAGTTTTCCCAGCACCGTTTATTGAAGAGGCTGTCTTTATTCAATTGTATATTATTTCCTCCTTTATCAAAGATAAGTTGACCATAAAGGTGTGGGTTTATCTCTGGGCTTTCTATCCTGTTCCATTGATCTATATTTTTGTTTTTGTACAGGTGCCATACTGTCTTGATTACTGCAACTTTGTAGTATGGTCTGAAGTCTGGGAGCCTGATTCCTCCAACTCTGTTTTTTTTTTTTTTCTCAAGATTGTTTTGGCTATTTGGGGTCTTTTGTGTTTCCATACAAATTGTGTAATTTTTTGTTCTGTGAAAACTGCTATTGGTAGTTTGATAGGGATTGCACTGAATCTGTAGATTACTTTGAATAGTATAGTCATTTTCACAATGTTGACTTTTCCAATCCAAGAATATGGTATATCTCTCCATCAGTTTGTATCATCTTTAATTTTTTTCATAAGTGTCTTATAGTTTTCTGCATAGGTCTGTTGCCTCCTTAGATAGGTTTATTCCTAGGTATTTTATTCTTTTTGCTGCAGTAGTAAATGGGAGTGTTTTATTAATTTCCCTTACAGATTTTTCATCATTAGTGTATACGAAAGCAAGAAATTTCTGTGCATTAATTTTGTATTCTACTACTCACCAAATTCATTGATTAGCTCTAGTAGCTTTCTGGTAGAATCTTTAGGATTCTCTATGTATAGTGTCATGTCATCTGCAAGCAGTGACAGTTTTACTTCTTCTTTTAAAATTTGGATTCTTTTTATTTCTTTTTCTTCTTTGCCTGCTTTGGCTAAAACTTCCAAAACTATGTTGAATAATAGTGGTGAGAGTGGGCAACCTTGTCTTGTTCCTGATCTTAGAGGAAATGGTTTCATTTTTTCACCATTTAGAACGATGTTGGCTGTGGGTTTGTCATATATGGCCTTTATTATGTTGAGGTAGCTTCCCTCTATGCCCACTTTCTGGAGAGTTTTCATATAAATGGATGTTGAATTTTGTCGAAAGCTTTTTCTGCATCTATTGAGAATATCATATGTCTCTTATCCTTCAGTTTGTTAATATGGTGCATCACATTGATTGATTTGCATATATTGAAGAATCCTTGCATTCCTGGGAGAAACCCCACTTGATCATGGTGTATGATCCTTTTGATGTGCTGTTGGATTCTGTTTGCTAGTATTTTGTTGAGGATTTTTAGATTTATGTTCATGAGTGATATTGCTCTGTAGTTTTCTTTTTTTTGTGATATCTTTGTCTGGTTTTGCTATCAAGGTGATGGTGGCCTTGTAGAATGAGTTTGGGAGTGTTCCTCCCTTTGCTATATTTAGGAAGAGTTTGAGAAGGATAGGTGTTAGCTCTTCTCGAAATGTTTGATAGAATTCACCTGTGAAGCCATCTTGTCCTGGGCTTTCATTTGTTGGAAGAATTTTAATCAGAGTTTCAATTTCAGTGCTTGTGATTGGTCTGTTTATATTTTCTATTTCTTCCTGATTCAGTCTTGGAAGGTTATACCTTTCTAAGAATTTGTCCATTTTTTCCAGGTTGTCCATTTTATTGGCATAGAGTTGCTTGTAGTAATCCCTCATGATCCTTTGTATTTCTGCAGTGTCAGTTGTTACTTCTCCTTTTTCATTTCTAATTCTGTTCGTTTATGTCTTCTCCCTTTTCTTCTTAGTGAGTCTGGCTAGTGGTTTATCAATTTTGTTTATCTTCTCAAAGAACCAGCTTTTAGTTTTATTGATCTTTGTTATCATTTCCTTCATTTCTTTTCATTTATTTCTCATCTGATCTTTATGATTTCTTTCCTTCTGCTAACTTTGGGGTTTTTTTTGTTCTTCCTCTAATTGCTTTAGGTATAAAGTTAGGTTGTTTATTTGAGATTTTCCTTGTTTCTTGAAGCAGGATTTTATTCCTATAAACTTCCCTCTTAGAACTGCTTTTTCTGCCTCCCATAGGTTTTGGGTCATCATGTTTTCATTGTCATTTGTTTCTAGGTATTTTTTGATTTCCTGTTTAATTTCTTCAGTGATCTCTTCGTTATTTAGTAGCATACTGTTTAGCTTCCATGTGTTTGTAATTTTTCAGTTTATTTTCCTGTAATTTATATCTATTAGTCTTTATATATATCTCTTAGCCTTGTTGTCTGAAAAGATACTTGGAACGATTTCAATTTTCTTAAATTTACCAAGGATTGATTTGTGACCCAAGATATGACCTATATGGAGGGTGTTCCATGAGCACTTGAGAACAAAGTGTATTCTGTTGTTTTTGGATTGAATGTCCTATAAATATCAATTAAGTCCATATGTCTAACATGTCATTTAAAGCTTGTGTTTCCTTATTTATTTTCATTTTGGATGATCTGTCCATGGCAAAAGTGGGGTGTTAAAGTCCCATACTATTATTGTGTTACTGTTGATTTCCACTTTTATAGCTGTTAGCATTTGCCTCATGTACTGAGGTGCTCCTATGTTGGGTCATAAATATTTACAATTGTTATATCTTCTTCTTGGATTGATCCCTTGATCATTATGTAGTGTCCTTCTTTGTCTCTTGTAATAGTCTTTATTTTAAAGTCTATTTTTCCTGATATGAGAATTGCTATTCCAGCTTTCTTTTGATTTTCATTTTCATGGGATATCTTTTTCTATCCCCTCACTTTCAGTCTATATGTGCCCCTAGGTCTGAAGCTGGTCTCTTGTAGACAGCATATATATGGGTCTTGTTTTTGTATCCATTCAGCCAGTCTATGTTTTTTTGTGGAGCATTTAATCCATTTACATTTAAAGTAATTATCGATATGTATGTTCCTATTACCATTTTCTTTATTGTTTTGGGTTTGTTTTTGTAGGTCTTTTTCTTCTCTTTTGTTTCCTGCCTAGATAAGTTCCTTTGGCATTTGTTGTAAAGCTGGTTTGGTCATGCTGAATTCTCTTAACTTTTGCTTGTCTGTAAAGGTTTTAATTTCTCCATTGAATCTGAATGGGATCCTTGCTGGGTAGAATAATCTTAGTTGTATGTTTTTCCCTTTCATCACTTGAAATATGTCCTGCCACTCCCTTCTGGCTTGCAGTATTTCTGCTGAAAGATCAGCTGTTAACCTTATGGGAATTTAAAATGAGCTATTAAATAGTCTTAAAATGAGTTTATTTCTCATAAAAGCACTAAAATATTAGTTCAGATGTTGTCCCAAGAGAAAGAGTAAATGAATGTGGGTATTCACTATTGCTCATTTGGAGATCAGTTTATTTATAATGAAAAGGAATTGCCTCCATTTTTAAAAGTTTTTATAAAAACACCTATATTTGAAACCATAGTGTCATTTAGACTTCTAAAGTGTAACTATGAATTCCTCTTTGAATCAAGTACTGTCTCAATTAATGCCAATTCACAAATGCTGTATTAACTAGTTTTTTGAAACATCTAGCTGCTGTTATAATTAATACAATGCTCTTAGTTTAAAATGAGTTTGTTGAATCTGATATTTGTTCTCATGAATAAGGAAAATAAAAATCCTATTACCCAAGAATCACAGAAATATTTTACACTAAAAAATACTTTTAAAATACAGAGGCACTATCCAATTTTTATATGCCTTAACTCTTGTTTTTCTCTGTACTCTATATTAATGTTGACAAATCCTTTTTACCATTATGAATGAAAAGGCACCATAATGGAGCCACTGATAAATGGATATATGCATTTAAATTAAAATCTCCCTTGCTTTTCTGTTAAAGATTTGCCACTAAAATAAAATGAGTGGCATTTCTCTAATCCAGAGCCAATTAAATTATTGGACAGAATTTAAATTTATTTGAGGGTTTTTTCCTCTTTGGTTTTCCTCAATTTGTCTATGTATTTCTTCTATTTTGGAAACTAGTATAAGACATCTAATTAATGACCATAGCTAAATTTTTTTGCATGCTTTTAATATACAGACACTAGTAAATGATTTGCATACTTTATTACATGAAATCTTCAGTGAGGTTGGTTATATTCTTATCTTCCTTTTAAGAAAGAGAAAACTGAGGTTTAGAAGGAAAAATATTTGACTTTTATTACCTGGCTCAAAAGTCATGATCTAGCACTCAGTTAGGCAATCTGATACCACAAGCCAAAATGTAGATAACTCAAATTGTGAGGGATTAATGTACAATTCTATACAAAGTTTTTTTTTAATATATTGGTTTTTTTTGTTGTTGCTTTTACAGAAAACACTATGAATTCCTGGTGCGACACTGGCTCAGAAATTTGATAGTGACAGCCTTGATGGTTTGTTCCTTTTCTTCTATTCTTTACTTTACTAGGGGCCTACTGACTCATATACTTCTGAAAGGAGGCTTAAAGAGCTTTTATATTAAATCAATACACAAAACATCTCTAGGAAATAATCTTATCACAGTTGGCTGTAATTTAACAAGCCCTGATCATACAGGACTTTAAATGATATATTAAGCCAAACACTTCCACCTGGATAAAGCATAAGTAAAAGCATATTTTTAAAATATGTGCTTTTCCATATTGGTAAATGAAATGGTGTGAAAATTAATTTATTCTTAATTTTGGCTTCCATGTTTCGGTTTCTTATTATGTTCAACCACTAGGAGTTTTTCCTATTTAAGGAACTTCATATCAATTTTTATTTCAGGTGAAATGTTTACATGAATATACTGCTTTTATTTCAGAAAGTTTTTCAATATTTTACCACCCCAGTGAAATTTTTTTGTTTTATTTGTATTTTTATCTAATTTTTTTCTAAATTTCACACACATTTGTTTCTCATTTTGAAAAACTTCAAACATATATAAAAGTAAACAAGACTATAATGAACCCATATTTACCTATCACTTAGCCTCACCGATTATTAACACATGGTCAATATTGATCATCCATAATTTTTAGTATCTTTGAAAGAGAAGAATTGAAAATATAACTATAATACTATTATCACACATAATTTTTAATACTTAATTCTTTACTCTCACTTCTGTTTCCTAATGTCTTTCATCTTTTTTGCAAATATCAGGTTAAGCTTCAAACTGTTTGTGGGCACATCTTCCTGGCATGTTTTCATTTCTAGATTTTACTGGAAAATGTTTTCCTGAAATTCTAAGATGGTGAGGTGTGAGGACAGTTTTTCAGACTTCATAGTGCTATAGCTCTTTCATCTCTTTGGTTTCAACTCTTAGCGGTGTTTCCTTGCTGTGAGGTTTTGTCCTGGGTGGATGTTTTGGTTTATTAGTTTAAAGAATTTACAGACTCAGCATTCACCTTTTCAGTACTTACCATGAATCCATGAACAGGAGTGCAAAATTCCCTCCCACTTTCACTCCCTGTTGACTCATCATTTTCCCTGACACAATTTCTAGAATGTATTTGTTGGCAATTTGTTGGTTCCCCTCTTCTCAGATTTGTCAAATGCCCTTTGTTTCCATCCTTTTTTCTCATACAGATTCTAATATCCTATGGGCTTGAAGCTATGTTTTTTCCCTATATGCTTATATTTATGGGTTCCTAAATAGTTACATATGGCACTATGGTAAAAGTCATTGTATATTTTTGGTTTTGTTAGTCTTGTTGTCCTGCTACCATCTTCCTCCAATTCCTTATTTCACACGTACTCTTGAATTGTAGTTTAGTTGAACATAAAATTTAGATGGTTCGGTCTTTATTTGGTTTATTTCTTTGGTCTTCAGATTTTGAAGATATTATTGCATTGCTTTCTGGTGTTTATTGCTGTCAGTGAGAAAAGTATTAACTCTGTTGTTATAATTGTATTTGTCCAATAATTAATAATGAGATTAAAAAGGGACACAAAAACTATTGTTTTTTTTTCATATCACAGGTAGTTTCATTCAATACTTTAATGTACTGTTTATTTAAATTTTCTCGTATTTACATTTTCTTTTTTGTTGAAAAAATAATTTATATTTTCTTCAGATATGACATTTCTGTTAATAAATTTGGTGTATACCAGGAAGAATTATATGATGGATTCAAAAAGCTTGGACTTAGACATCAGGAGGTACATTTTTGTCTCTGCCATTAATTAATCAGATCATTTTGGAATATTTCATTTATATATTTCTTCTTAGGATATTATATCTTTTATGAGGACTAATAATGTATTGTCCCTGCCTTATAGGGAGTTTGGAAATACAAAATTAAATTTTAAATATGTACAGAGAAGAAAATTACTCTATCAGTATAAGCATTATTTGACCATTATCGTTTTTTGTAATAGTATTACAAAATAGTATTTTTATAGGACAAAATTGTATGATGCTTACTTGAAGATAAATGTCATAGCTGTAATTATATGTACATATGGATATATATACATATAAAATACTAATATGAAATACAGCTTTTTCAGTATCAGATAATTCTTAGGAGAAAAAATGGCATGTTTTGATTGGCCACTATTTGAAATTACTATGTCTCCAACTATGTTATGTATTCATACATACATAGGAAAAATACATAGAAAACATAGCATAGAGAGTAATTCTACCGAATAAAAGACATTATTGCTGAGAGGAATAGAATATGAAAAATATACAATACTGTTTAGCTTATTACAGCAGAAGTTAGCATAAAAATAAACGTATCATGACACTTATATTACAAATGTTATATTTTCAGAGTCATATTCTTGAGAGATTCATGAAACAACCAATCATGTTTCTGTTAAAATGCAAGATGTTATGTTTTATTTAAAATTGCTTTGGGAACAATCATTGAAAGTTTCACTAAAATGAGAAATGTTTTTGAAAATATTCCTTTCATTTCTTACTTATCAATTGAAGAATTTATTCATAGTGTTAAGCTGGGAAAGGATATGACAACTTCTTTTTTTATTCATTTTATAGTGATACATATCAATCATGTATGAACAAGACAATGATTCTTTTTAATAATCAGCTAGGCATATAAAGTGTACTTCAAAAATTAAAAAATAATATTATGATTTATAGTAAATCTGCATGTAGCAGTATTGTTTCTGATAAGGAAAGCAAGAAATACATGGGCTATATCATTATGAGTACTTATGCTAACTAGAGTGAAACAGAAACGTTCAACCTATTTTTTTATCATCAAGTTCAAGCAGAAGGAAAAACTTAGTTCAAGCTTTCAAACTTTACCTTTTTAAGAGGATTTACTATCTTTTATCCTTCTCAGTGAGTTTTTGTTTTAACCAACCTCAACACACACTAAACACACACTCTGTTTTGCTAGTTGCCAGGACACTTTGCATCTGAACTCAGAGTTCAATACGTCAGTTTCATTTTGGTTAATTAAAATATTATCTCTAAAATATTATCTCTAAACAGCTGTTGCTGGAGGGAGGGGTAATAAACAGGTTTAGAGAACAGAATGTCGTGTATATGCTACGTATCAATGTATGTATTTTAAAATTACTTTTTTTCTAATTATAATGCAAAGCTATTTTGCATTGAGATGATTGGTATTTAAGTATTGCAACATAATATAAGCAGAATATTTTCAAACAATTTCAATAATGTATAACCTTTTACTTGTATGTTTCTTTTATATGTTAGGTATAGTAATTTGCATGTATTAGATAATTACATAATATTTTTATAACAAAAACCAAATCTTATTGCTGATCTATAAAATCCTTCTTTTTTGTGAGTTTATATTTTAAAATAGGACTTAGTTTTCTGTAAGAAAAATGTTCTGAAAAAAAGAAAATCTCATTGAATCTTTTTATGATCATACATTTAATTAAAGCCACATGATCCCATACACATAAAATAAAATTAGGAGAATAAATTTATTATCCATTATGAAGTCTATTTTCCATTATGTTCAATATAGTGAAGGTCCAAAAGGTACAGAAAAATCACATCAAAACTGAGAAAAATACATTTATCTGAAAGATTTTTTTTCCTCTCTACCCAACAAAATGTTCCTTAGAGAACAGTATGATGACTATTGCTCAAATGTTATTTTCAGGAGCTTTGCAGAAGTTATTTTTAAACTAAGGGTTTTAATTCACTTGTTGCAAATAGATTAGGTGTCCACTTTGTGCATAGTCCTGGCTGAGGCCTGCAGGGAATGCTTGTTCTGCATCTACACCAGTCTTTGTGATAGAAGATATGTCATTTTTACATTTATATATATGTATAACTGAATCACCTTGTTGTACATCTGAAACTAACACAACATTGTAAATCAACTACACTCCAATAAAATAAAAAAACACGGTATTACAAGGCAGAAACTAAGTGCCACACAAAAATTTGTAAGACAAAGTACTATAAGAATACAGAAACGCTAAAAGGTACTTTCAACTGAGGGCAGGCAAAGACTGGGGGCAGGGTGGGGGGCGGGGCAGTGGGCATGAGAAAACTTCAAGTAGGAACTTTTATTAACGTATATTTTTATCAGTGCTAAGGAAATCCAGTTGCTCTTGCCAAATCTCATCTTTTACTTTGTATTTCTTTTTTGCTAGTAAATTTCCTAAAAATTTGAACATTTGTCAGGAAATTTTTGAAATTCAAAGTGACTTAGTATACCAAATCTCATGCAAATCCATTTCCATTACCAGTGTTCCTCAATTCAAATGAATGAAGATGTATTCACATAAGTGGACTGGTGAATCCACTTTTTTTTTTAACGTAAGACATGGTCCAAAGGATGAATTGGGTCTGAAAACATTTCCAGAACATCCATGTCCAATGTATCACATATCATCTGGACATATCTAATATCATTCACATTAGCTATTCTAATGATGATCTTGTCCCTATTTTTTTTGAGGTCTATCAGAGCATTAGGTGGCTGTGTTTCTCAAGGACTAGAAGTATGTTTCTGTGTTTTGTTTTGCTTTGATTCTTTAAGAACAAAAGTTTACCAGTTCTCATGCACCTGAGTAAGAGTTTGATGAAAAAATAATTAATAGAACAACAGTATTTTTAAAATTAATAATTTTCTTTAAATATTTAATGTCAAAACTTCTTTTGGAAGTAATTCTTTACTATGAAATTTCGCCAAGCTAAACATTTAGGTATGAGCATCATATTGCCTGGTTCCCACTGAGAAGCCAGTGACATGACCCATCTCTGCTTTAGATTTTTTGCATTTATTTATGAAACTCTGTACAGTGCTCTTTGTCAAGCACTATTTTAAGTGTTTACTAAAATACCCATACAGTATGCCAACAACGAGACAGAAAACTATTGCTATCACTGTGCTTTTATTACAGGTGAGGAAACAGAAGCAGAGTTATGTACCACGCTCAAGGTCACACAGCTGGTAACTTGATAGATCAGGATTTGAACCCAGGCAGTTTGTCTCCAGAAGACTCCCTGACTCTGACTGGATTTTTCTCTCTTCATGAAAATTCAGTGACCCAATCAGTGAGCCAATCCCCAGCATCTTTTCAGGCGGTTGAGGTCAAATGATTTTTATAATGATACTAAATGTTACTTGTCATTTTTTATCTTGATACCCTAAAAAATGTACAGTGGAGTTTTCCAGAGGTTGCATGATATCTGATGTTACATCATTAAGCCAAATGTTAAAGAGTTTCATGAAAATGTAAAACAATGACGTTCTTATTACTACATTTTTGATTGTTCTGGAAATAAAGTTATCTTATAAAAACATATTACATTGATATAAGTAAAACATTTAAATAAGTAAATATATTTACTTTCTTATTTTAAATAATTATTAGTAAATATTTTCAAAATGTTTCATTTAATGTCTAATGTGGAATATATATGTAACTTTGTAACAATTTCATTCCATGTAAACAAAACCCCTTTGAGATTCTGAAGTTTTAAGAGTGTAGAGGGGGTCTTCCCTGGTGGCGCAGTGTTTGAGTGTCCACCTGCCGATGCAGGGGACATGGGTTCGTGCCCCGGTCCAGGAAGATCCCACATGCCGCGGAGCGGCTGGGCCCGTGAGCCATGGCCGCTGAGCCTGCGCGTCTGGAGCCTGTGCTCCTCAATGGGAGAGGACACAACAGAGAGGGACCCCTGTAACACAAAAAAAAAAAAAAAAAAAAGAGTGTAGAGGGGCCCTAAAACTAAACATTTGCAAATCACTGCCTTTGGAACTTGTTTGGGGACTAAGTCACACATAAATTAATTACAGTTTGGGGTTAAATATACTCTTTGATGGAGGATTATTATTTTATCTCCCTGATTAAATTTAAATTTTATTATGGAGCTTCATAGCTTTAAGACAAAAAAATTAAATTTTTAAAAATAAAATAAAACTTGAAACTACATACACAAAAATTCGACTGGTCTCAATATCTTTTATTTCTTATTCATAATTATAAAGTTACTTAAATCTCCCCCTAGGAAAGGTGACTTCTACCACAGATGATTCTTACTAGACCTTACACATAATGCTCACTTTTACTTAAGCTGAATTGCTTATACACGCAGCACAACATGATGGAGAAAGCACAAGTTCTTGAAATGAATAAAGTCTGAAATAATTTTTTTTTCTACTACTTACCAGGCATACTTGGTGAATTTGCTTGAACTCTCTGATCAATAATACTGATCCTGAAGATCTGCTGTGATAACTGTATGAAACACACATCATTTAATCCTAGCTGAATATCAGTTTTCTCATCAGTAAAATTATGATAAAAATTGTTTCGAAGATTCTTGCAACTCATCCATAAACAGCACTTTGGATACATTTATCAGTGAGAATGCCTGGAATAAATATTAGTGATTAAATTAATTACTTAGCATGTTGTAGGCATTAATAAATGAGAATTTCCTTCCTACTTCTTTTAAAAAAAATTACAGCCAGTTCTTTTTCATGATCTAGATCAAGTTCAATGTTTTCACTAAATTCTACACTCTTTTCCCTCAGTAAATTTCAATGTTTAGACATATTTATACTTATAGGCATATACATGCTCATAAAATGTAGTATTATTTACATGTTTGTATGTTTATTGTGTCATAATGTAGTAATAAGTATATTTTGGAACCATATTGTTAAATTTGTAAAAATTCAGGATTTTTATACTCTCCTGGTAAGTGGGCATCAGGCAATAAAATTCTTTATTCCAAATAATTGTTTTTTTTTAATCTTGAAGTCTAACTTGTATGATATTCACATTGACTCAGAAACATTATTTGGACAGTCAATATATTTTAAGATAACTTCCCTCTTGTAATCCTTATATAGTTAAATTTATTGTTTCAGAAACCTATTGTAGTAAAATTGTTCTTTAATATTATGCACTAAGGCTGCTCTTTAAAATTAAGTAATGATTCAGTGGAAATATATTTTGTGTATTCAATTTTCCTGAGCATATTCTTTTCACAAGTGCTATAACAAAAATTAATATGGACTTAGTCATCATAGTCACCGGAAACTATTCCTCATTCCTCTAAAAATGGAGAGGTATAAATGCTGGAATGATCCAGGATGACCTGAACTCCGGTTGCAGGGTTCCCCTTCTACTAGTCTTTGGCCTGTATTCTCCAATCATACTGGACCTAGGGTAAACTGTACTTTTTTCCAAGGGTGATTTACAGATTAACTGCTTTATCTAATAATGTGTTACACAAGATATTAATAATGATTTACTCAATAGTAATCCTGCAAATGGTATCTAATTTTATTTTTCATTATAAATAACAGTTGCCCAGACCAATATTTCATATTAGGGTATCATTTCAATTATTGCAACTCATGTGGATTTAAATCACTCTGTTCTTAAATTTCTTATGTTTCAAAGTATCATTTTTTTAGCTATAGGATTGTATTTAACTGATTAAGAAAGCAAAATAAAATGTTGTAAGTAGTAAATATAGAAACTTAATTCACTAAAATTGAATTCATAAAGGAATTTATATTTCAACATTTTCGACCATAAATGCTAGAACACTTTTAAAAAATAGGCTAATATATGTTAATTATTTCTTTTCAAGCAAGCTTTGAATCTCAAAACAAAGGGATCCTCAAAAACAAAGATAAACAAAGAGTCACTATCTTTACTTGTGAAGCTATAGAATACTTCTGCAATTTAACTACTTTCACTATTTTTCTTAAAAAAACTATTTTTGGAGAAAAAATAAAGCAGACATGGGAACACATATCTGTTTCAATATCAGTGGTGATGAAATAAGGTAAAGTATGCATGTGGGGGGGTATGGGGGACCAGAAGACAAACAAATCTTATAAACAGTAATAAATATTAATAAAATATTAATAAAGTTAGTCTATATACACTTAATGTTACATATTATAAAGATGGTTACTCAAAATAAACTACGAAGTCATTAAACATGAGCATATTGGAGAATAATATATTGAATAAATGCAATAATGCTACCAAAGAAGTATTTTGCTTTACATTATACAATTTTCTAAACATGTTTTTCTTCTTTTGAATTTTACTTAGAGATTTTTAAAAAGCTATAATTGTAAAATATATATTATAAATTTTAGGATCTTCTCAAAGAAATTATAAAGTTACCAAATAATGTAATACACTTACAGTAATAAAATCATATGAAATAGAAAAAGAAATTCAAGATAAAATGAAAAAAAGAACATATTTATCTTTTCCAGTTTATTTGCAAAAGTTAAAGTTACGTATTGTGAATTTTTCAGTTATCACACTTCAAGAATTAGACTTTCTAAAAATACATACTATTACCTGAGTTGTATTAATGTTTCCCTAATACTTGTCCATATGTCTGATTAAAAATGCAATTTCTAGTCCCAGATATGAAATTCAATGGAATTTTACACAAGTTCCAGGCTTGTAAGGCCTGGGCAAAACACCAAATGGTTGCAAAGATGCCATTTCCTTAAAACCTGATGGAAAAGAAGGGGAGGATCTGAAGCCAAAACCTGGAGTTTTTTTTTTTTTTTTTTTTTTAACCACCTTTTTATCACTTTTACTGTGATTACAGTTTTTCTACCATTTTATGTGGAAACCTATATTCTAAGTCAGGAATAAAATGGTCAGCTTCTTTTGACAGCTTGTGGGTGTAAGTGCAGTTTAGCTACATTTCTTTTTTTAAGACTCTGATTTGTTTATGTGTATTACACAAAGTGAATTTTCATTAATTATGTTATTATTATTATTTTAGAAGCATCAGGCAGATCTGTAGGCAATGAAACAAAATGGTAGATAGGTCTTCCCTGAATGTAAGGCAAGGTTTGGAGTCAGGCAGATCTGAAGTTCAAGTCTCAGGTCTGCCATTTGTTAGCTATATCACCTTCAGCAAGAGTCTCTGATTTTTAGATTCTTCATCTTTAAAAATGTTAGCTTCTTGACAATAAGCTTCTATTTTTAGAGTGCTTAAGAACTTGTTTCTAACATCCAACAATTAGAGGTGGCTATTATTTATTTACCAGTTAATTCATATATTCTGTTTACATTATTGTAAAATAGGTAGCTGATGTTGTACATTTTTTACTGAAGTATAGCTGATTTGCAATATTATATTAGTTTCAGGTGTACAATATAGTGAGTCAACATTTTATAGATTATACTTCTTTTAAATTATTATAAAACAATAGTTATATTTCCCTGTGCTGAACAATATATCAGTGTTGCTTATTTATTTTATATGTAATATAAATATAAATATGTAATATATTCTTAATTCCATACTCATATGTTACCCCTCGCCCCTTCCTTCTCCTCATTGGTAACCACTAGTTTGTTCTCTACATCTGTGACTCTGTTTCTATTTTGTTATATACATTTATATGTCATATGCTTTAGATTCCACATATAAGTAATAACAGAGTATTTATCTTTCTCTGTCTGAAGTATTTCACTAAGCTTAATATTCTCTAGGCCCATCCACATCTCTACAAATAACTCAATTTCGTTCTTTTTATGGCTGAGTAATATTCCATTGTATATATGTACCACACCTTTTTTATCCATTCATCTGTTGATGGACAGTTAAGTTGCTTCCATATCCTGGCTATTGTAAATAATGCTGCAATAAACATTAGAGTGCACATGTCTTTTAGAATTAGTGCTTTTATTTTCATCAGATAAATACGCAGGAGTAGAATTTCTGCCTCATATGGTAGTTCTATTTTTAGTTTTTTGAGGAACCTCCATATTGTTCTCCATAGTGGTTGCACCAATTTACATTCCGTCCAACAGTGTACAATGGTTCCCTTTTCTCCACATACTCTTCAACATTCGTTATTTGCAGATTTTTCCATGATAATGATTCTGACAAGTGTTTGGTGATATCTCATTGTGGTTTTGATTTTTATTTCTCTAACGATTAGTGATGTTGAGCATCTTTTCCTGTGCCTGTTATCCATCTGCAAGTCTTTGGAAAGGTATCTAATCAGGGCTCTGCCCAGTTTTTAATTGAACAGCTACATGTAAAAGAATAAGATTAGAACACTTCCTCACACTATATACAAAAAATAAATAAACTTGAAATGGATTAAAGATCTAAATGTAAAACCTGAAACCATAGAATTCTGGAAGAAAACTTAGACCACTAAATTGTAACAATATTTTTTTGGATCCCTCTCCTAAGGAAAAGGAAATAAATACAAAAATAAACAAATAGGACCTAATTAAACTTAAAGACTTTTGCACAGCAAATGAAACTATTGACCAGAGGAAAAGACAACCCACAGAATAGAAGAAAATATTTGCAAATAATATGACTGATAAGGGGTTAATATCCAAAATGTATAAACAGCTAATACAACTGATCATGTACTTTTGATGGTGGTAAAAATGACCCTAGAGAATACTGAAGAAATTGGAACACCATCTCTTTCTTCTGAGTCCTCATGCTTCTTATGGATATAGATGAGTCTATTTTCTGGAGTTGAAATTTTTGAGTCTAATCTACAGTTATACTTTACTATGTGTAACTTGATCCTTTGACTATTGAGACAAAATTGTTTAGGCCAGTGGTTCTGAAATGTGGTGTGGGTCTGCTTAGGAGTCCCCAAGACTCTTTGAAGAGATTTGCAAGTTACTTATTTTCAGAATGCTACCCGGATGTTGTTAAGCTTTTTCACTCTTGTTTTCTCATGAGTGTACAGTGGTGTTCTCCAGGGACTACAAGATGTCTGAGATCACAATAGATGAAATCCAGGAGCAGATATGAGATTCCAGCTGTTTATGAAGTAAAACATTACAGAGATTTGCAAAAAGTAAAACAATGCAACTTTTCTATTTTTCTTTTAAAATATAATTATTTTCCAAAAACTATGTTACTTATGTTAACATGTGGTATTATTTCGAAACAAATCAATAAGTACACTTAAAATTTCTGTTATTTTATTTTCTAATATCTGAAGTAACAACAGATAATCCACCAAACCAACAAAGTTCTTTGCATGTGTGTTGTTCTCAATCATTTTTAAGAGTCTAAACAGGTTAAAAATAAAATTAATAGAGAGTTTTTATCCAAGAATCAAGGCAGACAATTAAAGAATAAAATATCAGGGCTAATCACAGTAAAAACCATTAAGGGAAAAGGAGAGAAAGAAGACATTTCTTACAAGTTATGGAGAGTAGAGAAAAGACAAGCAGAGATAGATGGAAGAGAGAACTGATCTGATCTCTATTACAACCCTGTTATCCTGGCAGGTGTTATTTCAGGAAGACCTGGCTTTCTGTCTGCACGTGCTGCCACATTAACACAAATGATTATTGTTGGAAAGGCCATGGAATGTCATTGTTAAGCAATCGCAGAGCCAATTAATTGTCCCTTGTGAAGAAGGGTGTTTCTTTGTATTCAGTATTGATTTACTTTAACAAAATTCTATTAATACATTTAGGAGTGAACTGCATTATTTATGATGTATTCCTCAATATTTTGAATGTGTTTTATATTTATAAAGTACACATTTATATATTTAGAAAATGTGTATGCTTTAAAATGATAATAAACTTGGTGACATGTGGATAGCTTACATATATTTAAAGTTTGATATTTTAAATAAGTAGAACCATAATACACACTTGCTTTATTAGGGGTGTAGAGATTAGAAATTTTTATTCTATTTATTCATCCTGAACATTAATACAATTAAATATATTGTTACTTATAAATAGTATAATTATTTTATTTTAGAATAAAGTTTTAAGTTAAACCAATTACTCAGTAAAAGGAAACTTGAATAGTTTCTCCTGATCCAGTGATGAAAAAAAAGAACTTATATTGAGTCACACTATTAACAAAAATATATCTTTTATCCCATTAAAGGAAATTATAAAAGTAGAAGAACAGATAAAACAATTAGCATCTCAACTCTTATTTTGTTTCTAATTTTCATAGCAAGATAAAAAATTCAGAACATCCTATTTATATACTTATTCTCCTTTACTGATAAAAAAATAGAAGAGATCAGATTAATTACATTATTATGAACAAGTGAGACTGTGTGACTTTAACCTCAAAACTCAAATACGAAGCAAGTAGTATTGACTTTCTAGGTGACAAAATTTGATTATGCAATTGTACAAGAATGTTTCAACATATGGTATATAATGATAAAATAGAGAAGTGTTTATTTCATATGATTACATAATGGATATATACTCATTTTGAAAATTTGCAAAGTACAGAAATCTCTAATGAAGCAAAATCATGAATATCTATCACATCAAGATTATCAGCATGGATAGTGAGATGTGGCCAGTTAATTTATGGGACATTTAATCTTTAACAAAGTGTAAATCAGGTTTCTTCAGGTCAGTGTCAACTGGACAATGACATAGGATCCAGGATTCACCATCAAGTTACAAACTGTTAACACCATGAGCTCTCTATAAAAATCCATCAGAGGCGATATGATTCCCTCCAGCATTAATCGGCTTCATATTCTGACAAAATCTTGGAAAAAATAAAAATAAATTCCTAGAAATTCTAGTTCTTGCTCAATGGAACTTGTTCTTTTAAAATTCTTCAGGAGTTTATGCTTTAGTAAACTCTTTCAACTATTGATTCATTTTTATGAATTGAAGATAACATGGCAGTATATAATAGTAAAAATAAAAAATGCAGATTTAACTAATATATAGACATTTGTCAAGAAAATATGTTATGCTAGAAGAGAGTACAAATTAGAAATTTAAATTTAGGTGGATTTGCAATGAGCAATCTGAGTGTAAGAAACTTGGGGGGAGGTTATGAGTTAAGAGTGGGTGTGACTCATACAGTTCTTAAAGGACTGTATAAGCCAGCTCAAACAGATGGCTGTCTTGTGGCAATGCAGGTCCAGTACTGACATTGCCAGATACCAGGTACTCTCATTTTTTTTTTGAGAGATGGAAAATATGGACCTTTAAATAAAATATCCTGTTTTTTAAAATATTTTGACCAAAGACAAACAAACCAACAAACTGCTGTTGCTTCAGCAGGCATACATCTTCCTCTCAGACACCTGGTTTAATGAACTGTTTACCACTGAGAGAATGTTAGTCAACGTTATAATTCGTAAGTGAAATTTTAAGCGTATAATACTGGGAACTATATTTGGAATTTACATGTCCAAAATTATTTTATAACTTCTTTCTTTTAAAAGCTAATAACCATTAAAACAAAATAGCCCTACCTGCAGACTATTTGATTAAATCCTTTATTGTTTTTAGACTTCCTCAGATTGACTTGTAAACATACTTTCTGAAACTCCTAAAGTTTCCTTTTCAGACCTCCTGTTCTTGAGTCATAGAAGAAATATTATCTTGTTTCCTACTGAAGTCATAAAACAGAGGCTTATAATAATGTAAGAATTTTTTTTCTTGAGCACTTCAGGATGCTCCATTATTTATATTCTGCAGATATAGATTTTAAAGATAAAGAAAATTCAGAGAGAAAAGAAGAAAGTTTTTATTGTTTTACCCATAGGCTAATGTTATTTTTGTTTGTTTTAAAAATATGCTTACTATTTCCATCAAGGTGAATTCCACCCAAAATTGACATTTGTAAACAAAAATATCTTGAAAATTTCTTACCTTTATTTACTATTTATATGGGTAGAGGAAGAATTTTTCTTTCTGAATAAAAGTTGAGAGGTGGCTACCAGAGGATGTTCTTAAGCATTTTCCAGTGTCTCCTATGTGATTAACTCTTGGGATTTTGCTGGACTGAAATAGAGCTTTCTTAAACCTTGTCTCCAATCCAGTATCTGGCTGCACAAAGGGTGGTTTTTGCTCCAGTTGCCCTTAGTCAGGGATTTCTTTTACCAAATATAAGGCTTAGAAACCTATACTCTGTTCCATGGGCTTTTCTTGTCATTTATATTAGGGAACTCCCTGTTTTACTGAGCCCTACTGTGTTATTTTTGAACACAGAAAGAAATAAAGCCATTCACTTTTGACAGAATGGATGGCACGTGACTCTGGAGTCTTATATGTCACAGAGGTTGATTCTTCTGGTCGGTGCAGATTACACCTCAAGAGACTTTGAGTAAATGGGAGTGGAAGGTGGGGTGGGAAGGCAGTGAACAGACATCTCCCATATATTTCCTAGCAATCCATACTCCTGTGCAACAGAGTGAAGACTGTGTGTTAACGATTATGTTTTTTGAATCACAGTTTTTCTGGTTGCAGTAGTTACCAGTCCTAGTGTACTTGTATAATTATTGACTATTTTCTTTATATTTATATCCTGGTGAAGTTTTAAGTATTTTAAAAAACTGTTCATCAGTATATTGACAGAAAACAGTGTCAGGAATTATAAAGGAATGCTAGTCTGATACCATTTTCATACTGAACTTAAATTATTATATTTCAAATTCTATAGTATGACTCTTTTTAGGAGAAAATTACACTTAAACATAGTGATATAAATAAATATTAACAATAACCAATACACATTGGAATAGAGAGAATATACATAGTTGAAATTCATAAAAACCATAATGAATGCTGCATAGTTAAAATTTTTTTCACCTTCCTTCTCACTAAGTGATTACCAAAGACAAAATTGCTGTAATTTGTGTGCTATGGACTCCCAGCAGGTCCTTGCTGACTCAGTGACTGACTAATAAGTAGACTAATTTAAGTTTAATATCTCTTCTGTGCATCCTTTATTAGTGGTGTGGAAGAACATTAAAAAGGCCAAAAGTCAGTCAACAGGGGAGATAAATAATATCCTGATAATCTACTGAATTAGAGAACTCTGAGTGCTGTATCTGAGAAGCATATACATTCAAATTACCTCATCCTGAAAGAAAGACATTGAAAGTTTGAGTCTGAATTTAACTAGTAATTTAAATGGTTATATTCATGTTTAATTAAGTAACTAAATCTGGGCAAATAAACAAAAGAACTATACCATTTCAGCACACATTTCTTCAGTATTTACTTTGAACTCTAGAAAAATCATATTGCAATGGTGTCCTTGGAAGTATTACAAACCTATTAATAGATTAATTTGTCAAATTATCTTCATTCCTAAGTGACTGTGTCATGATATATAAATGAGGGATGAAAATATATTAAATCAACTTGTAGTAAAATATAAAAATTATAGAAAATAATTTTAATTTCCTCTTTGAATAAAAGCAAGTTTTGAACTATTAAATAAAATGGCATAGACAATTTTAAATCTAGCAGTGTGAAAAAGAAATTGTTTCCTAAGGCTTTTTATCTCTAGATAGAAAACAGAAGACTTGTTTACACTTTTTGGATGTGAAATTCTAATGAGTAATGACAACAGCTTCTGGGCAGATGACTCAAGTCTGTTAAGAATGGGTGTGTCATATAGATAAAAAGGAAAGAGGACAACTATAATTAGGAAGGCCATTCTGATCACTGATTTGAAAATCACCAGTACTTATCCTTTGGTCTTTGGATCAATGATCCCAAGACAACTTGCCTACTGAGACTTACATGTGTTGTCAGACTAATTGGAGAAATTGGCACTGATGCTGTAAATGGGATTGAACTATAGCACCTTTAAAATGTCAACACTAATGTGGAGGAGGGTTTGGGTTAACAAAGAAAACAAAAAATCTCTCACATTAGACAAATCAGAAATATAACAATTCTACGGGTGATATGGTGCCCATTAAAGAAATATGGAAGAATGAGCAGTGTACAGGCTGTGGGATCGTGATAGCATCTCTTAATTTTTCTGAGATTACTGTTTCATCTATAAAGAGAGAAAAGAGTATTTTCCTCTCAGGTTTGGAATGAGGATCACTTCCTTGAAGATCATCAAAATTATAAATCGCTAATCAATCATTTTTTTTGTAGGTTACAAAGGCTTCTGCATACACAGTGTTATATAAGGCATTCTGATGTCACTCCAAAAGGTTTTCTCAACTCCTTTATGGATGAGAATGCTCCGATGTGTATTCTTGAATATTGTGGCTAATTTTCCAGTAAGTTAGCAGATATGTTCTAGGAGCTCAAATGAGTAAAATTTGGAAAATGTAGAGATAAACATATATAAAGGATTTCTTTCCTTCACGACTTCTCAGAGCCTTTAATATGCTGATGTGCTTTGTGACTTTCCAAGGGTATGTGGGAAATAAAATCTGTTGGATCTCAAATATGTTTGACCACAGACTCTTTTATTCATGGACTATTTTGGGAGACTAATATGCAAAGAACACTTTGGGATGTGGTGCTCTAGTTTTCAGATGTCCTTGTCTTCAGAAGCAGCTGTATTGTTTTGCAAAGTTTGTGATGAGGCACAAGGACAAAGAAGATAATCTGCCTCTTTTCGAATCCTGACATCCCCACTTACTCAACTCTTTAACCATAGGCTAATGTTATGCTTGGTTTGTTATGTTATGTATATTACATATGTTATGTTAAAGAAATAAAGGTCTCAGAAAAGTGCCTGATATAAAAATGCTCAATACAAGTTACAAATTTGGGAGAGTTGGAGGGCTATAGGAAACGAAGACAATGCTCTTAAAGAGTACCTGTAAATTATGGTTTTCTCAGGGTATAGGCCTAGTAGTGGGATTGCTGGGTCATATGGTAGTTCTATTTTTAGTTTTTTAAGGAACCTCCATACTGTTCTCCATAGTGGCTGAACCAATTCACATTCCCACCAACAGTGCAAGAGGGTTCCCTTTTCTCCACACCCTCTCTAGCATTTATTGTTTGTAGATATTTTGATAATTGACATTCTGACCAGTGTGAGGTGATACCTCATTGTAGTTTTGACTTGCATTTCTCTAATAATTAGTGATGTTGAGCACCTTTTCAACCGTAATTCAAAAAGAGACCTGTACCACAATGTTCATTGCAGCACTATTTACAATGGCCAGGACATGGAAGCAACCTAAACGTCCATCGACAGATGAATGGATAAAGAAGATGTGGCACATATATACAATGGAATATTTCTCAGCCATAAAATGAAACGAAATTGAGTTATTTGTAGTGAGGTGGATGGACCTAGAGTCTGTCATATAGAGTGAACTAAGTCAGAAAAAGAAAAACAAATACCATACACAAACACATATATATGGAATCTAAAAAAAAACAAAAGTACTGATGTACCTAGTGGCAGGGCAGGAATAAAGACATAGACATAGGGAATAGACTTGAGGACATGGAGGGAAGAGGGGGAAGCTGGGGCGAAGTGAGAGTAGTGTTGACATATACACACTACTGAATGTAAAATAGCTAATGGGAAGCATTATCATAGCACAGGGGGACCAGCTCAGTGCTTTGCGATGACCTAGAGAGGTGGGATAGGGAGGGTGGGAGGGAGGCTCAAGGGGGAGGGGATATGGGGATATAGGTATGGGTATGGCTGATTCACTTTTTTGTACAACAGAAACTAACACAGTATTGTGAAGCAATTATACTCCAATAAAGGTCTGTTTAAAAAAAAAAAAAAGAATACATGTAAAAATCTCACAGGGGGGCTTCCCTGGTGGTGCAGTGGTTGAGAGTCCGCCTGCCGATGCAGGGGACACGGGTTCGTGCCCCAGTCTGGGAAGATCCCACATGCCACGGAGAGGCTGGGCCCGTGAGCCATGGCCGCTGAGCCTGCGCGTCCGGAGCCTGTGCTCCGCAATGGGAGAGGCCACAACAATGAGAGGCCCGCGTACGCAAAAAAAAAAAAAAAATCTCACAGGGTCTGAATCCTAGCACAGAGGCAGTCATTTGAAAGCCACCTGGGTCAGAGCTGATAGTGATAGAGCAGGATAATCAAATAGTTAGCTTAGAAACCCCATTAGGGGATTGAGGATAGAGAAGGAAATTTAGGGGGCTTTGGGAGACCACAGTAAGTTTAATGATCACTCAAGAAAGTAATGGGAAAATCATGAAACAATGTAGGTTTGCTTGACGCATAAAGCAGAACAAGTCATTTAGCATCAAAGCCAGATTGGCTTGCTTAACAACAAAATCAATCAATCAGTCAATCACTAATTATTAGAGAAATGCAAATCAAAACTACAATGAGGTAACACCTCACACCAGTTAGAATGGGCATCATCAGAAAATCTACAAACAACAAATGCTGGAGAGGGTCTGGAGAAAAGGGAACCCTCTTGCACTGTTGGTGGGAATGTAAATTGATACAGCCACTATGGAGAACAGTATGGAGGTTCCTTAAAAAACTAAAAATAGAATTACCATATGACCCAGCAATCCCACTACTGGGCATATACCCAGAGAAAACCATAATTCAAAAAGACACATGCACCCCAATGTTCACTGCAGCACTATTTACAATAGCCAGGTCATGGATGCAACCTAAGTGCCCATCGACAGACAAATGGATAAAGAAGATGTAGTACGTATATGCAATGGAATATTACTCAGCCATAAAAAGGAATGAAATTGATTCATTTGTTGAGACGTGGATGGACCTAGAGTCTGTCATACAGAGTGAAGTAAGTCAGAAAGAGAAAAACAAATATCGTACATTAACACATGTATGAAGAACCTAGAAAAATGGTACAGATGAACCAATTTGCAGGGCAGAATTTGAGACACAGTTGTAGAGAACAAACGTATGGATACCAAGGGGGGAAAACTGCAGTGGGGTGGGGATGGTGGTGTGCTGAATTGGGCGATTGGGATTGACAAGTATACACTGATGTGTATAAAATTGATGACTAATAAAAACCTGCAGTATAAAACAAACAAACAAACCAAAAAAAACAACTAATACTAAACTTTCTTTGGGTTATTTGTATGGAAATATGTTAATATAAATGTTTCAGACATTACATGAAATTTCTAAAAAAATCTTATATGTTCTGGTATAATGTTATAAGTCATAATTCTAGTTACTTTAAAATGTATATCTCAGAAATTAAAATTTAAAAAAAAGCTAACTTGATTAGCAACAAAACCGTGCAACAGAAGCATGAGACATGCCCCAAAACAATAAAACAACTGTGGCATGAGACCTACATCCTGCCCAGTGAGCTCAATAAGTTAATGACCTCCAAAACATGCTCTTTGACCCCTGGGACATGCTCTTTGCACAGTGCCCCCAAAACAATAGTGGAGAATAAGGCCTACAACCTGCCCAGTGGTATCAAGTTAATGACCCCCAGGACATGCTCTGTGCACACAAAGAAACAATCATTTATGGAAAGGTGGCATTTCAAAGTGAAAGACCCTCATTGTACTGAAACCTGAAGTAATTTTTCCAAAGTGCCATGACAGTCCTGGCCTGACCATGTAGGGACAAGAAAACTCCCCTGCCCAACCTACAGGAGGAGCCAATGATGGAAACGTGCCGTCTACACAAGAAAGACAAAGAAGGTATTCTACTCCTCTTGCCTCTTCCTTTGATTATAAAAACATAACCCACTAAGTACTCGGGGCAGCTGCAACGTTTGCCTGCCCACTTGTAAACCTCACAAGTGTCCTATTCTAAAAAAAATCACTTCTTATCTATCATTTTTCCTCTCGCTGAATTCTTTCTGCACTGCGACACAAAGAACCTGAGTCTCAGTAAGTCCAGACACCAGGTGAGGGATTCTAATTAAAGGACAGTGAGTTCAAGTCCCAATCTAAGTTACATCAGTTTCAGACCTACTTGCGAATGTTGGAGAGGCAGGAGGCAGCTGAAAGCCCCCTGCAGGTGGAGACTCTGGCTGCAGCCATTTTGGGGATCTTGTTCTACCACACTGACACTGGGGCTGGCAAGTGTCATTCTGGAATCTTGCCTCTAGCCTATTAGTGCCAGGGGCTGGCCCCACCCACCAGTGGCCCCACAGCAGTTGTACTCCACCAGGCATTGTAACCAGCCACACTGGGAGCTTGTGCCACCCAACACAACACCCACAGCACTGCACAAGGCAGGGCCTTACAGCCAGCCAGGCCAGGGGCCCACCCCAATGACCAGGGTGCCCACAAAAGTCTGCCTGCTGCAACAGAAGGATTTATGCAGCCCACAGAGGGAACACCCCTGGGACATCTAGCTCTGGTGGCCAGAGGAGAAAAATGATATTTAGCAACCATTGACTAAGGGGCATTCTGGCTCCATATTATATGCTCGTAATGACTATGTCATGCTTTATTTATTTTAAGCACCTCCAGGTCCTTTTTACATAGTCAAACTATTAATACTTACACAAGTTTTGAGTCTGTGGAGCAAACAGAACACAAAGGCAATAATTCCAGAGGGGAAAATTACTAGAAAGAGGAAGTGTCCAGATTCTTTCCATTATGTATCAAGGACTAAAAAGCAATCCAAATGGAAAAAGAATTTTTTTTCATAATAGCCATTCTTATAGGTGTGAGGTCATAACCTCATTGTGGTTTTGATTTGCCTTCCCCTGATGATTAGTAATGTTGAGCATCTTTTTTATATACCTGTTGGCCATTTGGATGTCTTCTTAGAGAAATGTCTATCAAGTCCTCTGCCTTTTTTAAAATTCGATTATTTGATTTTTTGTTACTGAGTTATATGAGTTTCTTATATACTTTAATTATTAACCCTTTATCAGATATATGGATTGCAAATATTTTCTCCCATGTTGATTGTTTCCTTTGTTGTGCATAGCTTTTTAGTTTGATGTAGTCCCACTTGTCAGTTTTTACTCGTTGCTGTGCTTTCGGTGTCATATCCAAGATATCATTTTATTGACCAATGTCATGAAGTTTCCTCTTGTGATTTCTTCTAAGAATTTTGCAGTTTCAGCATTTTGTATTTACATTTTAAGCTAATTTGATTTTATTTTTGTGTATGGTATAAGATAAGGGTCCAATTTTATTCTTTCACATGCATATATCAATTTTTCCCAATACCATTTATTGAAGAGTCTATCCTTCCCCATTGTTTATTTTGGCACCCTTGTTGAAGATTAGTTGACCATATATGTGTGGATTTATTTCAAAAAGCAAAAGATAACAAGAATTAGTGAGGATGAGAAGAAATGGGAACTCTCAGACTGTATTGGTGGGAATGTTAATTGGTGCAGCTGCTATGAAGAACAGTACGGAGGTTTCTCAAAAAAATAAAATAAAAATAGGACTCCCATATGATCCAGCAATTCTACTTCTGGGTTTATATCCAAAAGAATTGACATCAAGAACTCAAAGGGATATTTGCATTCCTATGTTCATTGCAGCATAGTTCACAAGAGCCAGGCTATGAAAACAAACTGCATGTCCATCAAAGGAGGAATGGATAAAGAAAATGTGGTAATATACATACAGTGGAATCTTAGCCTTTAAAAAGGAGAAAGCAGAGGGAGGAGATATGGGGATATATGTATATGTATAGCTGATTCACTTTCTTATAAAGCAGAAACTAACACATCATTGTGAAGCAATTATACTCCAATAAAGATGTAAAAAAAAAAAAAAAAGGAGAAACCCTTGTCATATGTAACAACACAGAAGAGCCAGAAGGACATCATGCTAAGTGAAATAAGCCAGTTACAGAAGGACAAATGCAGCATGATTCCATTTATATGACATATTCAAAATAGTCAAACTCATAGAAATAGAGTGAAAAATGGTGGTTTGTGGGAACTGGGGTGAGGGGGAAGAGGGGAGTTGCTCTATAATGGGTATAGAGTATCAGTTGTACAAGGTGGATAAGTTTTAGAGATCTACTGTATAACATTGTATATACAGTTAAGAGTACGTTTTATGCACTTAAAATTTGTTGAGTAGGTTTCATTTAATTGTTCTTACCACAGTTTTTTAAAGTTACCAACTTTGTTAATTTTTATACACTAGACTGGGGCAAAATTGTGGAGCAAACTAAGCTTGTCTCAATTTTTCATACAAAATACATAATGTTAACAGTATCCCTAGCCAATGGGATAGCACCAACACCATCGCCATGACTGAACTTCCTTCCTTAGGTAATGCATCCTACTCTAGACTCCTCAAATTTAACTTCCCCAAGGCCCAGTTTCTGCTAGATAATAAATTAACCCATGAATAATGAGTTCATGTGCTTCTCTTTCTGAGTCATATAGGTACTTTATCATTATTGTTTGGAAAGTATCTTATTCAAAATATTGCTAGGGATAAAAATTCTAGGATTGTAGATTAATTTTGAGGGTAGGAAGTTTCCTTTGTCATCTATAATTCAAGAGTGATTTGAGTCAGTAAATACTAAGTGCCAAATGTTGGTAATACAGAGAAAAAGAATATGAATCCTAACAGTAGCTGCCTGCTGAATGGGGGACAGATGAAACAAAATAGACTAAAGAG
This sequence comes from Lipotes vexillifer, assembly GCF_000442215.2. Lineage (NCBI taxonomy): Eukaryota > Metazoa > Chordata > Mammalia > Artiodactyla > Lipotidae > Lipotes > Lipotes vexillifer. The sequence continues at coordinate 2,217,064 of NW_006770909.1, forward strand.
TCAATGGATTCAGGTTTTATTAAAAAGCCTATTATTGTGATTATTTGATTAATGAAATATTTCAATGTAGACAAAAGAATTGTTTGACAAATGGTTTTTCCTCACCCAATTAAAATATTACAATCTTAGATTTGAGATGGATGCTGACGGTTGCTAGTGAGGTTACTTTCCTCATGATACAAGAATCTACTTTATATCATGTGACTGAAAATGGTAAAGTATGTAGCCTTTGCTTAAATATTACTCATAATGGGCTGAATTTTTAGGTAATTATTCAATACATGGAGATAAGAATATATCTTCTTGATTTATCTACATGTTTATTCTACGTTTGCACTCTGGAGTAAAAAGAGCTTATTTCTAGAGGGGAGCTTCAAGATGGCAGAAGAGTAAGACGTGGAGATCACCTTCCTCCCCACAAATACATCAGAATTACATCTACACGTGGAACAACTCCTACAGAACACCTACTGAACGCTGGCAGAAGACCTCAGACCTCCCAAAAGGCAAGAAACTCCCCCACGTACCTGGGTAGGGAAAAAGAAAAAAGAATAAACAGAGACAAAAGAATAGGGATGGGATCTGCACCAGTGGGAGGGAGCTGTGAAGGAGAAAAGGTTTCCACACACTAGAAGCCCCTTTGCGGGCGGAGACTGTGGGTGGTGGAGGGGGGAAGCTTCAGAGCCGCTGAGGAGAGCACAGCAACAGGGGTGCGGAGGACAAAGCGAAGAGATTCCCCTCACAGAGGATCTGTGCCAACCGGCACTCACCAGCCCGAGAGGCTTGTCTGCTCACCCGCTGGGGCGGGCGGGGCTGGGAGCTGAGGCTCAGGGCTTCAGAGGTCGGATCCCAGGGAGAGGACGGGGGTTGGTGGCGTGAACACAGCCTGAAGGGGCTAGTGCGCCACGGCTAGCAGGGAGGGAGTCCGGGAAAAAGTCTGGAGCTGCCGAAGAGGCAAGAGACTTTTTCTTGCCTCTTTGTTTACTGCTGCGTGCGGAGAGGGGATTAACAGTGCCACCTAAACGAGCTGCAGAGATGGGCGTGAGCCGCGGCTATCAGCGCAGACCCCAGAGACGGGCATGAGATGCTAAGGTCACTGCTGCCGCCTCCAAGAAGCCTGTATGCGAGCACAGATCACTATCCACACACCCCGCTCCCGGGAGCCTGTGCAGCCTGCCACTGCCAGGGTCCCGTGATCCAGGGACAACTTCCTGGGGAGGACACACGGCGCGCCTCAGGCTGGTGCAACGTCACACCCGCCTCTGCCGCCGCAGGCTCGCCCCGCACTCCATGCCCCTCCCTCCCCCCCAGCCTGAGTGAGCCAGAGCCCCCGAATCAGCTGCTCCTTTAACCCTGTCCTGTCTGAGCAAAGAACAGACGCGCTGAGGCAACCTACATGCAGAAGCGGGTCCAAATCCAAAGCTGAACCCCGGGAGCTGTGCAAACAAAGAAGAGAAAGGGAAATCTCTCCCAGCAGCCTCAGGAGCAGCGGATTAAATCTCCACAATCAACCTGATGTACCCTGCATCTGTGGAATATCTGAATAGACAACGAATCATCCCAAATTGAGGAGGTAGACTTTGGGAGCAACGATATATATATATATATTTTTCCCTTTTTCTCTTTTTTGTGAGTTTGTATGAGTATGCTTCTGTGTGTGATTTTGTCTGTATAGCTTTGTTTTTACCATTTGTCCTAGGGTTCTGTCTGTCCGTTTTTTTGTTTGTTTGTTGTTTGTTTGTTTTTTGTTACTTAAAATTTTTTTCTTGTTTTTATTTTAATAACTTTATTTTATTTTACTTTTTTATTTTATTTTATTTTATCTTCTTCTTCCTTTCTTTCTTTTTTTCCCTCCCTTTTATTCTGAGCTGTGTGGAGGACAGGCTCTTGGTGCTCCAGCCAGGCCTCAGGGCTGGGCCACTGAGATGGGAGAGCCAAGTTCAGGACACTGGTCCACAAGAGACCTCCCAGCTCCACGTAATATCAAACGGCAAAAATCTCCCAGAGATCTCCATCTCAACACCAAGACCCAGCTTCACTGAATGACCAGCAAGCTACAGTGCTGGACACCCTATGCCAAACAACTAGCAAGACAAGAACACAGCCCCATCCATTAGCAGAGGGGCTGCCTAAAATCATAATAAGGCCACAGACACCCCAAAGCACACCACCAGACGTGGACCTGCCTACCAGAAAGACAAGTTACAGCCTCATCCACCAGAATACAGGCACTAGTCCCCTCCACCAGTAAGCCTACACAGCCCACTGAACCAACCTTAGCAACTGGGGACACCAAAAGCAACTGGGACTCCAAAAACAACAGAAACTACAAACCTGCAGCCTGCAAAAAGGGGACCCCAAACACAGTGAGTTAAGCAAAATGAGAAGACAGAAACACACAACAGATGAAGCAGCAAGGCAAAAACCCACCAGACCTAACAAATGAATAGGAAATAGGCAGTTTACCTGAAAAAGAATTCAGAATAATGATAGTAAAGATGACCCAAAATCTTGGGAATAGAATGGAGAAAATATAAGAAACGTTTAACAAGAACCTAGAAGAACTAAAGAGCAAACAAAAAGTGATGAACAGCAAAATAAATGAAATTAAAATTTCTTTAGAAGGGATCAGTAGCAGAAAAACTGAGGCAGAAGATAGGATAAATGATGTGGGAGATAAAATAGTGGAAATAACTACCATAGAACAGAATAAAGAAAAAAGAATGAAAAGAATTGAGGACAGTCTCAGAGACTACTGGGACAAACAGTAAATGCATGAATAATCAAATTATAGGGGTCCCAGAAGAAGAAAAGAAAAAGAAAGGGACTGAGAAAATATTTGAAGAGATTATAGTTGAAAACTTCCCTGATATGGGAAAGGAAATAGTTAAGTCCAGGAAACACAGAGGGTCCCATACAGGATAAATCTAAAGAGAAACACACCAAGACACATATTAATCAAACTATCAAAAATTAAATACAAAGAACAAATATTAAAAGCAGCAAGGGAAAAACAACTAATAACACATAAGGGAATCCCCATAAGGTTAACAGCTGATCTTTCAGCAGAAACTCTGCAAGCCAGAAGCGTATGGCAGGACAAATTTAAAGTGATGAAGGAGAAAAACCTACAACCAAGATTATTCTACCCAGCAAGGATCTCATTCAGATTAGATGGAGAAATTAAAACCTTTACAGACAAGCAAAAGCTAAGAGAATTCAGCACCACCAAACGAGCTTTACAACAAATGCTAAAGGAACTTCTCTAGGCAGGAAACACAAGAGAAGGAAAAGACCTACAATAATAAATAGAAAACAATTAACAAAATGGTAATAGGAACATACATATCGATAATTACCTTAAATGCAAATGGATTAAAGACTCCAACCAAAAGACATAGACTGGCAGAATGGATATAAAATAAAGACCTGTATATATGCTGTCTACAAGAGACCCACTTCAGACATAAGGACACATACAGACTGAAAGTGAGGAGGTGGAAAAAGATATTCCATGCAAATGGAAGTAAAAAGAAAGCTGGAGAAGCAATTCTCATGTCAGACAAAATAGACTTTAAAACAAAGACTATTACAAGAGACAAAGAAGACACTACAAAATGATCAAGGGATCAATCCAAGAAGAAGATATAACAATTGTAAATACTTATGAACCCAACATAAGAGGACCTGAATACATAAGGCAAATGCTAACAGCCATAAAAAGGGAAATTGACAGTAACACAATCATAGTAGGGTACTTTAACTCACCACTTTCACCAATGGACACACCATCCAAAATGAAAATAAATAAGGAAATACAAGCTTTAAATGATACATTAAACAAGATGGACTTAATTGATATTTTTAGGACATTCCATCCCAAAACAACAGAATACACATTCTTCTCAAGTGCTCATGGAACATTCTCAAGGATAGATCATATCTTGGGTTACAAATCAAGCCTTGGTAAATTTAAGGAAATTGAAATTGTATCAAGTATCTTTTCTGACCACAATGCTATGAGACTAGATATCAATTACAGGAAAAAATCTGTAAGAAATACAAATACATGGAGGCTAAACAACACACTACTTAATAACCCAGAGATCACTGAAAACATCAAAGAGGAAATCAAAAAGTACCTAGAAACAAATGACAATGAAAACACAATGACCCAAAACCTATGGGATGCATCAAAAGCAGTTCTAAGAGGGAAAATTATAGCAATACAATCCTACCTTAAGAAACAAGAAACATCTCAAATAAACAACCTAACCTTACATCTAAAGCAATTAGAGAAAGAAGAACAAAAAAACCCCAAAGTTATCAGAAGGAAAGAAATCATAAAGATCAGATCAGAAATAAATGAAAAAGAAATGACAGGAACGATAGCAAAGATCAATAAAAATAAAAGCTGGTTCATGAGAAGATAAACAAAATTGATAAACCATTAGCCAGACTTAGCAAGAAAAAAAGGGAGAAGATTCAAATCAACAGCATTAGAAATGAAAAAGGAGAAGCAACAACTGACACTGCAGAAATACAAAGGATCATGAAAGATTACTACAAGCTCCTATATGCCAATAAAATAGACAACCTGGAAGAAATTGACAAATCATTAGAGGTGCAAAACCTTCCAAGACTGAATCAGGAAGAAACAGAAAATATGAACAGACCAATCACAAGCACTGAAATTGAAACTGTGATTAAAAATCTTCTACCAACAAAAGCCCAGGGCCAGATGGCTTCACAGGTGAAATCTATCTAACATTTAGAGAAGAGCTAACGCCTATCCTTCTCACACTCTTCCAAAATATAGCAGAGGGGAGAACACTGCCAAACTCATTCTATGAGACCGCCATCACTCTGATACCAAAACCAGACAAGGATGTCACCAAGAAAGAAAACAACAGGCCAATATCACCGATGAACATACATGCAAAAATCCTCAACCAAATACTAGCAAATAAAATCCAACAATACATTAAAAGGATCATACACTATGATCAAGTGGGGTTTATCCCAGGAATGCAAGGATTCTTCAATATATGCAAAAAATTATGGGTTACACCATATTAACAAATTGAAGGAGAAAAACCATATGATCATCTCAATAGATGCAGAAAAAGCTTTTGACAAAATTCAACATCCATTTATGATAAAAACCCTCCAGAAAGTAGGCATAGAGGGAGCTTTCCTCAACATAATGAAGGCCATATATGACAAACCCACAGCCAACATCATCCTCAATGGTGAAAAACTGAAAGCATTTCCACTAAGATCAGGAACAAGACAGGGTTGCCCACTCTCACCACTCTTATTCAACATAGTTTTGGAAGTTTTAGCCTCAGCAAACAGAGAAGAAAAAGAAATTAAAGAAATCCAAATTGGAAAAGAAGAAGTAAAGCTGTCACTGTTTACAGATGACATGATACTATACATAGAGAATCCTAAAGATGCTACCAGAAAACTCCTAGAGCTAATCCATGAATTTGGTAAAGTAGCAGGATCCAAAATTAATGCACAGAAATCTCTTGCATTCTTATACACTAATGATGAAAAATTTGAAAGTGAAATTAAGAAAACACTCACATTTACCATTGCAACAAAAAGAATAAAATATCTAAGAATAAATCCATCTAGGGAGACAAAAGACCTGTATACAGAAAATTATAAGACACTGATGAAAGAAATTAAAGATGATACAAATAGATGGAGAGATATATCATGTTCTTGGATTGGAAGAATCAACATTGTGAAAATGAATCTACTACCCAAAGCAATCTACAGATTCAATGCAATCCCTATCAAACTACCACTGGCATTTTTCACAGAACTAGAACAAAAAATTTCACAATTTGTATGGAAAAACAAAAGACCCTGAAGAGCCAAAGCAATCTTGAGAAAGAAAAATGGAGCTGGAGGAATCAGGCTCCCTGACTTCAGACTATACTACACAGCTACAATAATCAAGACAGTATGGTACTGGCACAGAAACAGAAATATAGTTCAGTGGAACAGGATAGAAAGCTCAGAAATAAACCCACACACATATGGTCACCTTATCTTTGATAAAGGAGGCAAGAATATAGAGTGGAGAAAAGACAGCCTCTTCAATAAGTGGTGCTGGGAAAACTGGACAGCTACATGTAAAAGAATGAAATTAGAACACTCCCTAACACCATACACAGAAATAAACTCAAAATGGATTAACAACCTAAATGTAAGGCCAGACACCATCAAACTCTTAGAGGAAAACATAGGCAGAACACTTTATGACATAAGTCACAGCAAGATCCTTTTTGAACCACCTCCTAGATGAATGGAAATAAAGACAAAAATAAACAAAGGGGACCTAATGAAACTTAAAAGCTTTTGCACAGCAAAGGAAACCATGAGCAAGATGAAAAGACAGCCCTCAGAATGGGAGAAAATATTTTCAAATGAAGCAACTGACAAAGGATTAGTCTCCAAAATTTACAAGCAGCTCATGTAGCTCAATAATAAGAAAACAAACAACCCAATCCAAAAATGGGCAGAAGACCAAAAGAGACATTTCTCCAAAGAAGATATACAGATTGCTAACAGACACATTAAAGAATGCTCAACATCATTAATCATTAGAGAAATGCAAATCAAAACTACAATGCAATATCATCTCACACCAGTCAGAATGGCCATAATCAAAAAATCTACAAACAGTAAATGCTGGAGAGGGTGTGGAGAAAAGGGAACACTCTTGCACTGTTGGTTGGAATGTAAATTGATACAGCCACTATGGAGAACAGTATGGAGGTTCCTTAAAAAACTAAAAATACAACTACCATATGACCCAGCAATCCCAGTAATGGGCATATACCCTGAGCAAACCATAATTCAAGAGTCATGCACCAAAATGTTCATTGCAGCTCTATTTACAATATCCAGGACATAGAAGCAACCTAAGTGTCCATCAACAGATGAATGGATAAAGAAGATGTGGCACATATATACAATGGAATATTACTCAGCCATTAAAAGGAATGAAACTCAGTTATTTGTAGTGAGGTGGATGAACCTAGAGACTATCATACAGAGTGAAGTAAGTCAGAACGAGAAAAACCAATACTGTATGCTAACACATATATATGGAATCTAAAAAAAAATAAAAATAAATGGTCATGAAGAACCTAGGGGCAAGACGGGAATAAAGATGCAGAGCTACTAGAGAATGGACATGAGAATACAGAGAGGGGGAAGGGTCAGCTGGGACAAAGTGAGAGAGTGGCATGGACATATATACATTACCAAATGTAAAGTAGATAGCTAGTGGGAAGCAGCCGCATAGCACAGGGTGATCTGCTCGGTGCTTTGTGACCACCTAGAGTGATGGGATAGGGAGGGTGGGAGGGAGGGAGATGCAAGAGGGAAGAGATATGGGGACATATGTATATGTATAACTGATTCGTTTTGTTATAAAGCAGAAACTAACACACCATTGTAAAGCAATTATACTTCAATAAAGGTGTTAAAAAAGAAAAAAAGCTTATTTCTTATTTCACATGACAGCTTTTAAAATCCATCTATACTTTGATGTTGGGATCAATGATTTTAAGACAACTTGAACAGCATGGCTAATGTGTTGTCAAATAATCAGAAAAATAGTTATCAGTGCATTGAATACTAATGAACTTGAGCAATGTAAGAAAATTAAGATTGAGATGATACCTTTCCCTCACCCACAGTTCTTCTCTTTTCTTTGCTAAGCACCTCTGATTCCAACAACTTTTATTTATATGACACAGTTGGCAGTGCTCTTACCATTCTCATGTCCCTGATTCCAATATTTAGTGCAATTTTTTAGTAATCTTATTAAAGTGTGCTATGCAGACACACAGGTGTGGTCAGTCTTACACAAAAGTGAATGATCCAGATTGTCTTCTTGTCCTGTGAACCTTATTGTCTTATAACGAGATGATAACTAAGATAACTTTTTTACTTGAACTTTTTACCAACCTGGTTAATGCATTTTGAAATTTGTCAATTTATTCTTTCATCCTGGATGGAAGATTTTATATTGATTCAGGTTTATATATACAATTGTATTGCTCATTTCATATTAATTTTCTATTTGGTAGATACTACTGATATTAATTCTTTCATTCAATTAATTGGCTAATATTAACAACTCAATTTTATCTACAAGTTTTAATCATATGTTTGTGTTATCATCTAAGTTAAACATTTATTAAATATCATAGCACCATTTGGCTCTTCTCTATTATCTTTTCTCTAGCTTGACCTCACTCTAATAATCAACTTCTTGAAATTTAATCACACAGATAGTTATAATTATACCCACTTATCATCAAGCTGTTGTTATTCCAACATCCTCTCAAGGATAATATGAGAAATTGTGCCCAGTGGCCTACTGAAATCAAGATACAACAAAACTATATTATTTTCCTGAAATCTAAAACAAATCTTTGAAATATAAAACAAATTTGCTGCAAGCCAGAGAGAGATGCATGAAAGGTTAGAACACTCAGGACCTCCAAAAATAAATAAATAAATAGACAAAAAAGACATTCTTTTGGCATAAAGTGATTTCTTCAAATTTGTCTCTAGACCTCACCCTGTGATTTAATGTACCTTATTCTATCATGGTTCTTGATATTTGGCCTTACTAACCTCACTTAATTGGTTTTCTTGTTTTTCCCCCCAACATTATCAGATTTCATTTTCTTCCTACTACTGGTTCTTTAATCATGCCTACAGATCTAGTTTCATGATTTGTCTTCCATGACGGCCTTCTAGTAAAACACTATCCTTTAGACTGACTCCAACTATAAAACTATGCCCCACCTCCAGATTCTGATAACCTTTCCCAAACTTGTTCTTGCTGAATTCTAAACTTTCATGGTTATGATAACATACGTTGTATTTATTTATTTAATATTTATTTATTTATTTGGCTATGTCGGGTCTTTATTGCGGCATGTGGGATCTTCCTTGAGGCATGTGGGATTTTTTCATTGAGGCTCTCTTTGTGGCACACGGACTCTTCGTTGCTGTGCATGGGCTTCTCTTTAGTTCTAGCGTGTGGGTTTTCTCTCTCTAGTTGTGGCACGGGCTCCAGAGCATGTAGGCTCTGTAGTTTGCAGCACATAGGCTCTCTAGTTGAGACGCACGAGCTCAGTGGTTGTGGCGCACCGGCTTTGTTGCCCTGCGGCATGTGGGATCTTTGTTCCCCCACCAGGGATTGAACCCATGTCACCTGCATTGGAAGGCAGATTCTTTACCACTGGACCACCAGGGAATTCCCAACATTTGTTGTATTTAAATTCTTATTTTGATGTAATTCAAAAATGGCCTTAAAATGCTAACTCAAATACATATAAATTGGCACAATATCAGAATTCTTGACATTTCAGGCAGATATTGGTATAGGTATATTTTGGCAAGAATGATTATCCTATTTAATATGGTGCCAACTTTTGTCAGTACTGCTGATTAAGAAATTCTAACCTCACTTCTACCCACTCCTGAAACATTCACCTATTTCACTTTAATATTTTTTCAGAATTTTGAGATAATTTTTATTTAAGAAAGAGTGGGGTCCAAATGACTTCTGTCTGTGAATTCTTTCAGAGCCAATAATTCCTATTTTATCCACTTCTGTTTATTTCCATAGACTAACCCATAATATAAAAGTTTTTAGCTAATATTTATTTTTCTAAATTAATGCATTAAAAAACATACATAATTCAAGCCAATGAGCCTATTCCCAAAGATATTTGTGAGAACTACTAGATAATAAAGATGGGAGGAAATTATTTTAGAACTCATTGAAATAATGGTTCTTAAACTTTTATGTTCATCAGAATCATCTATGATATATGCTTAAAATATAAATTACTGGACCTCTCAAATAAAAATTATTAAAAAATAATCTCAAGGAATAATCAGATTTTTTTATAGTTCCCAAGTGATATCTATCTACTGTTCACCAAAATTTGTGTTAGAGTGAATATAAATTTTTTGTTCTATATATAAAAACAATAAACATAAGGAAGTTAGAGTTGAATTAAGGGTGCTCTGACTTATAAAGAACTAAAAAGAAAAGAAGGCAAGCACATTGGTAGAGAGCTTTAGTTACAGTTTAAAAATTGGGGTCAGGATATATTCTGTGGACTCAAAAGAACATGTTGGAGACATTTTGGAGACTGAAATAAAAGGTATGAAAATTAGTTACTTCTACAGCTAAGTTTATTTTAGTGGAGGGATAAATAAGCTGAATATGAGGAGATCTGTAACAAGGATATTTCGATGAATTGCTTTAATTATTTTAACAAATGGAAAACATAACTGCTAGACAATATGAAACAATCATTTTAAAGAAAGAGACAACCATGAATTGCAACAAAATGTCTTACAAGTTGGGAACATGAAACTGTATTTTTATCAATGTTACTCTCTTTGTTGTTCTACTCACTCCACTATTTTGCTGAAAGTTTTCAAAGGTCTGCTAAATACTTCTCATAACAAGGAGCTCTTGACGTTCTGAAGAGAATGGGATTAGGGCAAATCTGATTTTTAGAAAGTCAATTTTCCCTTTGTTCTGTTTTCTTTAGATTTCACATTTTTTTTTTAATGTTAGTAGTATTCTTCACAGTATTTTAAAGAATTGCCTTTCTATATATTACTTTTGAGGAAAGTCTGAAGAGTGGAAAAATTGATATATCTCACAAAAATCTTAAACCTTTGCACCTTAGATTTTTCTCATTCTAATAATAGTTTCCATTTTGCATGTAACAATTAGATGCAATCCTCACCTTACAAGGCATTTACAATATTCTCCAGAGCTCTGTGGTATAAGGGTTTCTTTTGTTAGTTATATTATATATTATTCTTAATTGTCAATATGTTTTTTGTTCATCTGGCAATTCTAATTTTTACTTTATCTTATTTTATTATGTTTTCCCAACATTTCATTTTAAAAACATTTCAAAATTACAGCAAAGTTAAAAGAATTTACCAGTGAACACCCATATACCCACTACTTAGATCCTACTATTAATACGCCTATCAGTCCATTTTGGTTTTGGATGCATTTAAAGGTAAAATGCAGACATTAACAAACCTCCTGCTAAAAACTACAGCATTTATATCGTTTAGTACTCAATATTTATTTTATGTCTTTTGAAATAAAATGAAATGCAAAAATATTAAGTGTACATTGCCTAACTTTAGGCAAATGACTTCACCTGTGTAGCCAAATCCCCTATGAAGATATAAAATATTACCATTTTCCCTGAAAGTATCCTCATGCCACTTCCAAATCAATTCCAATCTCAACTTTCCAGTGACAGCTACTATTATGATATTTTGGCCCATTCTAAAATTTCATATAAAGAAAATTATATGATATGTTCTATTTTGTAAACTTCTTACCATGTAATATTCCAGTGCATTTAAATTATGCCATGTAGCTTTTACTATAAGAATACATATACATAGAAATTTCATTAAACCTCATTATATTCCATTGCCAAGACTTTGCTTATTAAGAAAAAATACTTTAAAAAAATCAACACAAAATATACTAAAATTACACATGTCATAAAAAATTGGGGAATAATATTTTTATTATATGATAAAAATGATGCAAGAAAAAAATCTGAATTTGAATTTCAAGTCAAGATTACGTGACACTTCATTTCCCAAGTTTTTTTTTGTTTTGTGCATAATCTTAATTATCAAGAATATAGTATCAAATCAGTCTGACTTTTTCTCTACAGCCAAAAGCATTTAATTATAATGCCAGTATTAACACCCATGAGCATTTTGAGATTTAGTTGAAATGTCATGTAATATATCTTCATTAGTATACATGTAGTTTATATACAATGGAATATTACTCATCCATAAAAAGGAATGGTATTGAGTTACTTGTAATGAGGTGGATGGACCTAGAGTCTGTCATGCAGAGTGAAGTAAGTCAGAAAGAGAAAAACAAACACCGTTTGCTAACACATATATATGGAATCTAAAAAAATGGTACTGATGAACCTAGTGCAGGGCAGGAATAAAGACACAAACATAGAGAATGGACTTGAGGACACGAAGGGGGAAGGGGAAGCTGGGACAAAGTGAGAGAGTAGAATTGGCATATATACACTACCAAATGTAAAATGGATGGCTAGTGGGAAGCTACTGCATAACATGGGGAGATCAGCTCGATGCTTTGTGATGACATACAGGGGTGGGATAGGGAGGGTGGGAAGGAGGCTCAAGAGGGAGGGGATATGGGGATATATGTATACATACAGCTGATTCACTTTGTTGTACATCAGACACTAACACAACATTGTAAAGCACTTATACTCCAGTAAAAATGTAAACAAACAAACAAATAAATAAATAAAATACCACACACACACACACACACACACACACACACACACACACACACACACACAAAATACCTATAGTTATACAAGGGCTTTTAAAGTTTGATTGATTACATTAATGATATTTTGAAGAGTCCCAATATATTAACTACTCAAAATAATGTTAACATATTAATATTTCTTTGTAACATATAAATGTGTTAAAATTATGAGCATATTGAAATGATAGGATATGGAAGTGTTAGAGAGAGACACCACTAGTCACACACCATAGATATAAAATAGGTTTTACTGGGGGAAAATTTACATAAAGCTTAAGTAGAAAAATGTCACAGTCTCAAAAGTTTAACCCTGAGCCTGCAGTTAAGGCTGAGTATAGATGGACTATATCCACCATGGCCAACTTCTCAGCAGAGAAGCCCCCATTTTATAATAATTACATATTTATTGAGTCAACTAGTAGCAAACAGCTATACAAACATGAAAAAATAGAAGTGCTCTGGTTGAGAAGGTGACCGGAGAAAAAGGAGAAACATCCAATGGCAGTTACAGGTATCAGCCTATTCTTGTATTGTGCCAGGTCAGACCTGCTGAGTCAGACTTTTACGAACCTACCAAAGAGGGGAGGAAATTAGCCTCCAGGACAATCCAGATTCATCTCTCCTTAATTTAGTCCTCAGTGCTTGTGGAACTATTTCATTTCTTTTCCCCTTCACCTGTGTTTTACTTCAGGTTACAGAGATAGTTGAGACGTTTTCTGGGATACAAACATCAATAAGCTCAAACAACTGGACCAGATGGGAAGTGACATATCCAACATTGTAAGGAAGTTAACTTATGAGCTATTGCCTTTGAAAATTAAAGAAGGTTGACTGGAGCTTTTCATCCATATCTATAAAGAAAGGAGAGAGATATTTATCACCTTCCTCTGGTCTCCTACCATTTCCCTGGACTGGATATCATGCCCTCTCATGGAAGAGATAGACTGTCCCTGTTCCATTTTTGGAGTGATGTGTTCCATAGAAACCCAATAATTGTCTTTTTGTCACCATGAATAACATCTGGAGGCAGAATACTGTGGTTGTGGAATCACCTGAAGCAGTCTGTGTCCTTGTTTATGTTTATCCTGGTGTCCACCATCTGAGCAATATTATCTACCTATCTGCTGAGGTCAAACAAGGTACAGTAAGTCCCCTTCATATGAACCTTCAAGTTGCGAACTTTCAAAGATGTGAATGTGCGTTCCATCAACGTCATGTGTGAGTGAAATTGCAGCTCGCCCTCTTTGTCCCGTTGCTGATGATCCTTCAGCTCTACCATCTCCCACTTCCTTTCCCTCCTCTAGTCAGTAACTCTTCTTGCCCATTCACTCGATGCCAGCCCCTGTATGCCAGCTGTTGTACTGTACTACTGTACTTTTCAAGGTACTATACTGTAAGATTAAAATTTTCTTTATTTTTTGTGTTTGTTTGGTTTTTATATATTATTGTGTGAAAAGTATTATAAACTTTTCACACAATAAAAAAAGTATTATTAAAGTATATTACAGTACAGTACTATATAGCTGATTGTGTTAGTTGGGTACCTAAGCTAACTTTGTTGGACTCAAGAACAAATTGGACTTACGAACGCACTCTCAGAATGGAACTTGTTTGTATGTAGGAGACTTACTGTACTCTAAAGTAGGAGGATCACTTTGGTACTTCTATCTCCTCTCACAGTCTCTTTGTTTTCCTGGCTCTTGGATGCATAGAGAATCAGCTAAGCATGTATGTTCATGTGTAACTTTATATAGCTGACTAGAATTGGACCAGTTGTTCCTATAGTGGTTATCATTGAGAAGACCCACAGAGCAGCAGTTACATAAGTCAGGAAAATTTCATATTGGTCCTTCTAATTCTTTTTGGAGGTTCCATTACTATAATGGCTTACAACACAGATTTAGTTGGCTACAGAAGAGAAGATAGCTAACATGTTTAAATGGCTTTGTAAGTCCAGATGGTTTTCTCTATATGTGTCACTTCATACAGGCATTTACAAGAATAATATGAAGATCAAATTCATGAATAAGTTGTGCGTGTGTTTCCAGAGGATGGTAACCAAATACTTAAGCTATGTAGTCCTGAGTAGACCAACAGTCTTACCCAAATAGGCCATTAGTAACACCTCTTTCTACCCCCTGCCTCTTCCCAAAATGAATAAAGATATATGTTAGTCATTTTAAGAGATGTATAGTGTATAGCTGTGGTTCTCAACTGGGGTGATTTTTCCTGCAAGGGACATGCGCAACATCTGGAGATATTTTGATTGTCACAATTGGCGGTGGTAGACGATGTTATCAATACCTGGTAAGTAGAGGCCAGGGATACTACTGAACATACTACAATGCCCATGATAGTCCCCAAAAGAAATTATCTGATCCAAAATGTCAACAGTCCAACACTGAGTAATTCTACCTTATCTTTAGAAATAGTATTAGAAGAAAATGCATTTAATAGATTGGGGCATCAACAATTTATCATTAGGATGAGTAACTATAATATTCTATTAGTTTTATCACAACTTTAGAGGTGGGATGTTTGATCAGTCTACCATACTATCAGTTAGGTGTCAAGTGTTTTAAGTAGTGCTCCATTGATTCAATTATTATTATCATTATTATTCAAAGGTTTCCCAATGTATAATTGGAAGCAGCTAACTCTTTACAGTGTCCAGTTAATTAGAGTTATAGTTTTCATTTCACAGTGGAACTATCTGAAACTTGCCCCACTTTATGGTAATTTAATTTTGAAAGGACCTACTGCATAATAAGAATATTTAAGTCATAACTTTTCTTTCAGTGAAATGATTTTTCTCAATTAGGGCTTAGTAATAGGCTGGCAATAATTGTTCAGAAGCAATCCAAAGATCCAGGAATCTCAGAAAACACAAAATAAATTAATTAAAAATAAAATCATACCAAATTACAGTTTTCTTAAACTGCTAAAAATTATAGGTTAAAAGAAATCTCGAAAACAACCCAAGATAAAAAGTCATATCATGTGCAGAAGATCAAAAGAAAAACTAACAGTTGACTTAGAAACAATGGACCAAAGAAAATGTCCAGCACCTTCAAAATCCTGAAAGAAAAAAGAAAAACAAAAACTATTGATGCAGAGTTCTCTAGTCAGTGACTATATACTTCAAAATGAAAATGAAGAAAAAGGAATTTTGAGATAAATGAAATTTTATGCTAACTGCGCAAGTTGAATTTCAAACATAAGATCATAAGTTGATTGAGAATGAGAAGATGGAAAAGATAAAATACACAACACAAATTATAAGAAAGCTGGAGTGGCTGTATTGATATCAGAGAAAAATAGAATATGAGGCAAAGAGTATAGTGAATGATAAAGAGGAACATATAATTCTCATAAAAAGATCACTTCATCAAAAAGGCATAACAATCCTAAATGTACATAGATTGGACAACAGTATTTCAAAAAAAAAAAAATTAAAGCAGAAATTGACAGAACTAAATGGGGAAAGAGATTCCAGACATTTATAGATGGAAGTTTAAAATCTTCTCTTTCAAAAAATCAGGAAGGAGAGAAATTTGAATACTATCTATCCACTTAACCTAATTGACATTTAGAGTCTTCCCTCAACAAATTTCAAATGCTTGAAGTCATACAGAGTATGCTCTCTAACCACAATGAATGAAATTAGTAAACAGTAACAATGAGCTACCTAGAAAATCCCCAGAGGATTTAAATCGAACAACAGCCCTCTCATTAACTCATGGATTACAGAAGAAAACACAAAGGAAATTAAAAGATACTCATAACTGAATGCTTATGAAAGTAAAACTGAATTTTGTGGGAGAAGCTAAAGAAGTACCTACATTTATTTCTTTTTATGTTTATATGAGAAATAAAGCATCAGTATCTTCCCAAGGGTAGGCATCACTGTAACAGTTTGCCAAACATCCATGAGCACATCACATTGTACTTGGGTCTGTCCATGATTCTGATGACCTGTCACTGATGAGCTCAGGAGAGTAAAGTTATATAACAGGCTTGTTAATTAAAGGCAAACTGATTTTGGTTTTATTCACAGAGTAATACAATAAACAAAGCATTAGCAATCTCCAGGGCTACAAATCAAGTGCCTGTTATTACAGCAACACTATTCTGATATCCAGCTGTAAAGGCACAATAGTGACTACTTTCTTATCAAAAATTTTATAGGGCTTCCCTGGTGGCGCAGTTGTTGAGAGTCCGCCTATCGATGCAGGGGACATGGGTTCGTGCCCCGGTCCAGGAAGATCCCACATGTCGCGGAGCAGCTAGGCCCGTGAGCCATGGCCGCTAAGCCTGTGCCTCTGGAGCCTGTGCTCCGCAACGGGAGAGGCCACAACAGTGAGAGGCCCGCGTACCACAAATAAAAACCCAAAAACTTTTATAGCCCTCAGTAGTTCTTTCAGTGGCCAGACAGCTTTGGCAGCTGGAGATATCATAGCATAGAGCCTCTCCTATACTGAATCTTGTATATGAAGACATATTAGTTTACTAGAACTGCTAAAACAGAAAAGCACAAACCTGTTGGCTTAAATAGCAGAAATTTATTTTCCCACAGTTCTAGAAGCTCTAGTTCTAGACGTTCAAGATCCAGGTGTTACCAGGGTTGGTTTCTTTAGAAGGTTGTGAGGAAGAATATGTTCCATGTCCCTCCACTAGCTGCTGGTGAGTTGGTGGCAATCCTGGATGTTCCCCGGCTTGTAGAAGTATCATGCATTCATTTTCACATGGTTTCTCCCTGTGTATCTGTGTCCAAATATCCCCCTTTTAAAATGACCCCAGTCATATTGGATTTAGCTACCCACAGCCCACACTGAATGATCTCATTTTAACTTGATTACTTCTGAAAGACTCTATCTCCAAATAAAATCTCATTCTGAGGTACTGGGGGTTAGACCTTCAATGTACAATTTACACAATTCAACCCATTGTAAGGTTTATTACATTCTCTTCTTCTGGGATGAGACATTGTTAGAACTTTACAATATTAGCAAGCTTTTTGAGTACAGACCATTTAATGTTATGAATTTTCCAATTTTCATAGTAGACAAAAGCAGAGCCTGTAATGTCTGTAGCCAAGCAACATGTCTATGCAATCTTGCACCTACAGTATTTATATAATTTTACAGCTTAACAAAAGAAGAGCAAGGACAAACCAGACACAAAATAAACTGAAAGCCATGTCATCTCCAAGGTCTAGCCAGTTCAGGAATGTTTTGAGCACCACTCACTCCTCTGGGAGGAAGAGCAGAGATCTGTTCCCTGACCTGGTTCCTGTCTCTACCTCATTCATCCTATTAATTCTCAAAAGCCCAAGAGTTGCCTTATTTAATTTTTGCTCCATGGGAGAAGGCAAATACATTCTGGGATTTTGTATCAGACCATCTGCTTGGTTGTGCTTCGAGTCCTCATATTTATGAGCTCTGCTAGTCTCGTTGATCTTATTATTTCCCCAACCATCAGCCATAGAGTACATATATTCTTGCGGGACTTTTCTGAGCTCCAGTTTGTCTGGCCTCCTTTTCTCTGCTACCATTCTCACTACCTAGGGGTTTCCTCTGGTAGCAAATCCACCTTTTTTTCAGTGATCTGCACATTTTAGGAACATTATTTGCTTTAAGTTTCTTATGCTCTTTCAACTGCCTCTTGTTTGGGAGTTTGGGTGACTGACAGTCTATTCTGCTGCTGCCTCATTACCCTTAGGTTCTGGAGCAAAGCTGTCTGAGGCTTTGATGGTCCTCGTCTACCACACCCTGTGGCTGCCATACTTCCTCTGGGGCTACCAGCCATCACACCTATGTTGCTCTCTACAAGGTTTAGAATGGATGTCTCAGTGGCCCTTCTGGAAAATGCTGAGTTGGGACACTTCACAGCTATTTTACTCACTTGGAAACCTGCAGAACTCAGTCACCAGCATTTCCTATGACCTGCCACTGTCCCTAGAAGGAATATTTTCCACTATGATGTGGTGTATGTGGGTTGGACAGACACTATTTTCAAAAATAATAACATTGATACAATAGAAGTATATCCTTTTATGGCCATTACCCATCTTTTATAGGAGTTATAGATACGCAGTTTGTTATGGACTGAATGTTTTTCCTCCAAAATCCATGTGTTGAAATACTAACAACACCCAATGTGATGGAATTAGGAGATGAGGGCCTTTGGGAAGTGATTAGGTCATGAGAATGGAGTCCTCCTGAATGGGATTAGTGATCTCACAAAAGAGCCCCAGAGAGTTCTTTCATTTTTTTCACCATGTGAGGACAGACTAAGAAGATGGTTGTCTAAGAACCAGGAAGCAAGTTTTCACCAGATACCGAGTCAGCTGGCACATTGATCTTGGACTTCCCAGCCTCCAGAACTGTGAGAAATAAATATTTGTTGTTTAAGCCCCTCAGTCTATGGTATTTCTGTTATATTAGCCCAAGGCACTAAGTCACGCTACTAATGTCATATGTGCAAATATAAAATGAGGTTTACGGGGAAAAAAATGTACTAGCAGAGAGGTAATAAAACCTCTAATTTATCAAATCTATATTTTACTTATATAAACTGCACAGCTTATTCCAGATACAGATAGGCTGCATTAAAATCAACTTTTCAGTTAAGAGGAATCCTTCCTTGTAATTCTCATTATATGTTTAGGGGCAGTGGATGAGAAACCTCTGTGTGACTATGTAACAACAGAAGCTCTCTAGTAGAGGAGGGGAACTTCTGAGAAAGAAGAGCCTCTAGAATTTGCAGCTAGAATCAGCCTGTTCTTCTACTAAGCTAACTTGGACCAGCCGAGCCAACTTTCTACTAAATTACTAAAAGTTTTTCTTGTGTGTGGAAAATGGGGTGGGGAATGAGCCTCTTTGACATTCAGATCTGTCTCTTCTTAAAAAGCTATAGAACTAAAATATATTAAAAAGAATAACAGTTTTTAGCAATGTTTATCCATTATACATCTTTAAGGAAGAAATCTCTGTATCACCACTAATATATTGATGACTAGCTCCTTCTTCAAGTATACCTGAGCAGTTTTACTTGACTGCATGCTAAGCAGTTTTGCCTCCAGAACCGTGGAATAGCACAGTTGAGTTTAACTTAACTGGATATTGACACCTTTTTGTTGTAATAGTCTAATTGTCTAAAAAGCTGCATTAGAAGAGGCAAGTGGGCTTTGAAGAGATGGAAGACAAAGAGTTTCTAAGGGTCCTTTTGTCACTTTAAATTGTCCTGAAGAATCAGGGTAAGAAAAAAGTTTTTTAAAGGTATATTGGAGCCATTAAGAGAATTTAGAACATTTTTGAAATATCTAGTCCTTTAGAGTAATTCATAGTCCTTCATGTTACATAAGCATATTCATCAGTTAACCAAGGCACGTATTTTATGTTAATCCACAAGTCAGATTTTTCAGGAGCTCCTTTTATATTTCCCCAATCCAATACTTTTTTTATCATTTGAAGTATGTGTTATTTATTTACCTACTTAAAAAGATAAACTGTTTTTATCGTAAGCCATTTAGTGATAGCAGTGGTGCTTTTTTATTTTTGAAAAATTGTCACATATTATACCAAATACAGAAGCATTTGTATGTGCAGAACTAAAACTATTCCCTGCAAAAGAGCCTAAAGTTAGAGTAAGGCTGTGTAATGTCAAAGCTCTAAATTAAGCATGTCATCTTGCTATTGACTCATCTGTCTCTTCTTCTAATTACAGATATTTATATACTAATGACCATAAAATAAAATCTGAAGCTATGCACTAGCAATGCCTTCTCAGGAATCTTTCTCCTCCTAACGTGAATAGTTATTTTCTATATGTCTTCTTGTGTTTTTAAATACTACGGTTCCATCTAAAGAAGCTCTTGTATTGGATTTTCATTAAATTGTAACCAGTAATACATAATGAAAGGTTTTCTCCCGTTTATCCTCATCTATTTTCATATTCAGGACTATTTCCCACCTGCTCATATATTTATGTTTCAATGTACTTTGCATCCCTCAGGCTCCATAAATCATCTATGCCAGTTCTTCTGTGGTTACTGTGTTACATAACATTTCTTTAGAGCAGCCAGGTCTCTCCCCAGGTGAGGCTATTTTTTTTTTCTCCTGGGAAAACTTGAATATATTTTCCTTGTTCAGTGACTGATTTTTATTTTATCTCTGTGCATAGCTCTAGCCCTGACACTGAATTTTAGCTGCTTTCTTGCATCACATCTAGAAATTAAACACTCAGCACTGTACAGATTTAAGAGATTTTGATGCTCTTAATCTCACTAACATGTAGATTTTTCATTTCATGAATGATCCAATTTTTTCCAAAATCTATTCATTACAGTAAGCCAACATATTTCTACAAATGTCCCATTTTTTAAAACACTGGATAATTAGTGGACTAGAGGAATGTGAATATAAGTTATTTAGCATCACATCTTTTAACGAACAGCCTATGGCCTCCTAGCCCTAACATTAGTGGAAAATTAAAAAGACACAACATCAGTTTGGAGCTTCAGATATGGCCTTTGTTCAGAGCAACCCCAGATGGTCTACTTCTGGTCCCCTCAGTGATATCACCAATTCCTTGGAAAGATGTGAGACAGCGTTTCATAGCTGAGTGTGTTTACTGTCAAAGGGAATTATAACCCAATGGTTACCCTGAAAAGGCTAGTTTCCTGAGAAATGAATTATAATGTTCATACCTCCAGGGTGACCCTTAGAATGACCTTTGGCCTAAGACTATAGAACAGAGAAAAATTCAACTTTATGTGTTGAGCCATACCATTTTTTACTTTATAATATTGTTTTTCATTAGGTTATGTGCTGCGAGGACTAGAGACAGACTTTTAAACACATTCAGTAAATATGTTTTAGGAAATAATTATAACTGAGAATATCATACTATTGTTATGGGCCATATCCTTCATTTCATAAAGGTCTTATTTACTAAAAGACTTTAAAAATTCTATCCTAACAGACAACTGTCTCTGAATTCTAGACACCCTTAGTAATTGTGCAATCTTTATTCTGTAGTATCAAATTATATATAAAATATTTTAACACCAATGGCAAGAGAAATAGCACATGTTTGTTGTTGCTGGTAGGAGTCTGTAGAGTTTGAGGAATTCCTAGCCTCATATGCTTTTTGTCTGGTTACCTTCCATGGTGTTTTGACAAGCTCCGTACTTGTTAGCACTATCAACAGAGTATAGAGAGAAATGGGACAACCCTCAAATTCATCAACTTTCTATTTTCCTCTATTGGTCAAACATTTCTAAAGAAATAGGCTAAGATGATGACTTAAATAAGTAGCAGGACTGTACTTACCTTGCACATAAGGGAATCATGTAGAAGAAGCCTGGCATGATACACAGGAATGATGATGAGGGTCCAAGTGAGGGGTTGACAGTACACATGGAGAGGAGAAATTTATTCAGGATACATTTAAGGAGCCAAACATGAAAGATTGCTTGGGTATTTGAAGTAGGAAAGAGGGTTAAATTCCAAATTTCTAGCACTGGTTGATATATAAATAAAAATAACGTTTACATAGACCGAGGCCAGAGATGGAAACTGGGTTGGATAGTGGGAGAAAGTAAAGATTAATTCATTTAATTTTGGATTTGAGTTTGGTATATGCATGGGATATCTTGATACTTTCCCTTTCTTAAATTATTCTCAATAGCTAGAAATGAAGGAAAAGTCATTGAATACTATTCAATTGACCTTTTGACCTAAACCCTGACTGACTTTTCCAGGTGGCATGAAAAATATTTCCAGAAAATATGTCAACAAAATAATTGAATATCTTTCTTAACCACAATTATCATGGCTTCTAGGATCATTCCATTCACAAGAAAATGTTAAAATCATTATTAATTTGCCTGCACTTTGAAGGTTATTTCCACATAGGTTGTTGCCAGAAATAAAAGCTTTTCTTTTATGAAATGATACAACTCAGGATTCGAAGGAAGACAGGAAAATACGGAAAGAAAGTAGGACTGTCTTTTTTCTACATCCACTTCAGCCTTTCTTTATCATCATATATACAGAAACACAATGCTTTCCTCTTTCCAAATAATTATGGCTTTGGCTTTCATATATTGAATCTACAGTTAGTAAAAAGGAGTAGCAATAAACTACAATGAGCAGGTTTGAAAATTTCCTGTCTTAAATACTTCCATTGCTTTGGACCACAATTATAAGTGATAGAAAAGAGGCTGTTAACTAAAGATTGTAAGCATTGGTTTTGAATGTAACCTCAAATAATTGGTTGACTTTCGTTTTCTTTTGTTCGTGTCTGCATGTATGCTCACATGCATGTGTGTGTGTGTGAATGTGCATGCTTTTATGTGTCCATTGTAAGCAATGTGTTTTTCATGACTAGAAAAAAGATTGAAATAATACTTTAAATATAATCTTGAGAGTTTTTATTCTCGCTTATGAAAGTCCCACACTATTGTGTTTCGTAGGAAGCCTCTAGAAACTCTCAACTGGTCCCCACGAGCTAGTGGTGGAGCATCACCTGGCCCAGGGAAGCTCTCCACCAGGTCTCACTCTTGTGAGAACTAGTAGCATCAACATTACCTGTAAGCTTGTTAGAAATGCAGACTCTCTAGCCCCACCCCCAAAATACGGAATCAGAAACTGTATTTCAACAAGATTCCCAACTACTATGAATGCACAGTAAATTCCGAGAATTCTACTCTATGTCAAGGTTCTGTGTGAATTGGAACACTCTGTATGACAAATACCATGAGAAACTAAACACTGATGCCTTTGGCATTAATTTTTTGGCCAAATGAGATAAAATAAAGAGGCCCGGAGTCAGAAAGAGCTACTGCATTCTGTTTCACAGTTGAAGCTGAGATATGTGTTCATCCATACACTGCTACATTCAATCCCAAGCTGCATATCATGGGTTAGTAGTTTCCTTTTTCATCCGTATAGAGTACATCATGCCATCGTGTGGACTGTACTCACCCTCCAGGTCCGCTGCTCTCTTCTTTATGTCCCTTCACCCTTCTCCCCCTCCTTCTTAGACACAAACACAGAGATAACATAGGCACTGGAAAACATTTCTAGTACCTGTTCTATCATACACTAGAGCTAAGAGAAGGAATTCCAATTACTTGGGTATATTATATAGGAACACATGTCTCTTTAAGGTATGGGTAAGAGAGGAATATTAAATTGGGCATTTTATTAGAAAACTTATTACACTGTTTTTGTAAATAACACACTGACAAGAGAAGGAATAAAATATTGGATTAGCTTTATCACTACAAATATACCACTTTGTACTCATGCTCAAGTAGCATATATTACAAAAATAATTAAGTATAGCAATATATCAGATTATTTTGGGTGCGAGTTGTGCTTATTTACAACAGTAAACTCTGTTTACTGCATAGGTAAAGGTTGCCACATTTCACATATTTAGAAGATAAGGGATTCTTCAAACTAAATTTTGTTCTCTATATCATAGCTTGCATCATTTATCCTCAATTATTTTCTCATAAACATACTTTTGGTGATAAATGTAGTAAGGAGAACAAAGTATTTAAAAAGGTGTCAGTAAAAGGAAATTCTTATTAAGGAGAAATCTAGTTTTTGGTTTTGTTTTGTTTTTGAAGAGGCATCCTAGAACTCAGAATTGTGAAAGCAAACACCCCAGAGGCAATTGTGAAGGAAGGAGAGATAGTAGAAATGATAGGATGGGTGAGGAATCTGAGTAGAATGAGGAAGCATGCCCAGAATGAATGAATGAAGCAGAATAAACTTGCGACACATAACGCATTATTTGATGGTTTTGATCAGACCAGCTGTGTCAGCTCTGGCCACCTCTCAGAAATGTAGAATCTTGGGTCTCATTCTCAAACTTACTAAAAGAGAACCCCAGGGGTGGGATTCAGGAATCTGTGTTCAATAAACTTTCCAAATGATGCATATTAAATTTTCAGAAGTGTTGTACTAGATTCTAAACTCTTCACGGTTATTCACCATTTGTACCCAACACCTAGAAGAGTCCTTGACACACAGCAGACAATCAGTGAGTATTTCTTGAAAAAAAGAATACCAGCAAAAGAATGCTATATACTATGTTTGGATCACTGTGGCATGAAAACCAGACATTCATAGTGAACCAGACATGGAAATTTTACTCTGAACTACCACAGCCATCTATTATATATTCACCTTCCTTGAAGTTTCTTGCACTAATAATTCATTGTACAGGGTGTACATAGAATCTGGAAAAAGATAATAATATTTGGTTTTACAGATTGATTTTGTGTTTGATGGTATTATGGAGATGCATCCATATTTTCCCATGTTAGGGCCATTCTGTAAACTCTGTACCTGGTATGTATACGTGAGACAGAATTTACAGTGTGTCACTCAGTATATAACACTGGGAAAGTAGTGTCTCCACCAGCTTGACAATAGTGCCTTCTCTGTCATTCAGCCTAGGCTTCTCCTTCCAGTCCATTCCCTGAATACTCTTATGCATCTTCAGGTGTTGTTCACAATGTCGTGTGACATTTTTATAGCAGTTAACTATCTATGCCAAGAAGTCTAGTAAAGGAAATGACAACAGTGATAAAAAATAATGGTTATAATTAAGTCTTAGTTGTCTTAAAGCACAATTTGAGTTATTTTTAATCAATGTTTCACATAAAGAAGACATAATGATTATCCACATCCTGGGAGAAAGGGAGACTGTGAATAATTGAAACACATGACTAATTATTGTCCACTGATGTTGCTACATTCTATATAGCCATGCATTAGATTGTTAGCACTTGGAAACATTGACCATTCTAAATTTTAGTTCTTGACTCTGTCCATTCCTGAGTATAGATGTTAGCCAGAAATGGAATAATTCAAATTTGGTAACAAAGAAGAAATGGTACAAAAGAAAAAGGACAATTCACACAAATTCTATAGCCAGCCTCTAACTAAGTTCAGGGTTTGCTTTGTAAGCATTCATGCATTCATCCATTTCTAAGAATTATGCAGTGTTCAACTGTTTTTGGTGCTGTATTCAGACCTGGGGAGCAAGTAGAATCAAGTACACTGACTTAGAGCATGCATGCTCAACGTGGGGGGGATAAGGCAAGAGAGCAAAATCTGGTTCTTTAGGAGAAAAAAAGAAGTTTTACTCTTTTTTTTAAGTATAAAGCCCAGGTATACATATAATACATAAACAGACATATACGTGTTTTCTGTGGTATTAAATTTTCATGTGGCGTGATTAGAAAAAGAAAATGTCTAAAAAGGCACTATAGAGGGGTGATAACAAAAAAAGAAAGTTGAGAAATGCTGACTTGAAGGAAAGTGAAACATAGTAGTAGCAGTTGCAACTCCAGAATTTCTATATTGAGGAGAAGGGAACTTCAGAATGATAATCTGGTTGGAAATGGGACAGGATTAGGGAGTGGTTGTAGCAAAGAGGCAACTTTGCTTGAAGTTTTATTCCATTTGCATACTGTGGTAGCCAGAATTCTAAGATGGAATTCCAAGATTCCTGACACCTAGCATACATTGCCGGTGTAGTCCAATCAATCCCCTTGAGTGTAGGCAGGATCTGTGAGTATGACGGATATTAATTTCATGATTCAATTACACGGCAAGGGTGAAGTCATTTTGCAAATGAAATTAGGGTTCCAAATTAGCTGACTTTGAGTCTATCCAAAGAGGGATTTTGCTCAGTGGACTTGCCCTAATTAGGTGAGGTCCTTAAAAGAGGGCAAAGCATCAGAAATATTCTCCTGGTCACCTTGAAGAAAGCAAACAACCATTTTGTTAACTGGTTGTTTATAGTCATTTCTATAAAAAGAGATGACTTCACGGGCTGAGGGCTCCAGTCCTATAACAGCAAAAAAGGAATTCTGCCAACATCCACATAAACTTGGGAGAGGACTGTGAGCTTCAGATGAGAATGGCAGCCCTAGGTGACACCTAGACTGCAGTCTTTTAAGACCAGAAAGAAGCAGCTAAACTGCACCTGGACTCTTGACCCCAGGAAACTGTGAGAAAATAAGTGAGTGTTTTTAAGCTGCTAAATTTGAAACAATTTGTCACACAGCTGTAGAAAACTAATACACACTACAAGTACACTATTTTTATTTAGATTTGTGTTATTTGATACAGATTTAGAGGGTGATATTAATACTAAAATCTACCTGTCACATCTGTGCTACCACTGACAGCAGAGTAGTTTTATAGAAAAAAAACTTGATGAGAAGTGAAGTGCTAAAGTTAATCATCATTTTTAAGTATTGCCTAGGATGAACATTCTTTTTATGGTGATTTCAATTGGATTTTTTAATTGTCAAAATTCACATAGTACTTAAAATTTAAAACTATGTTCCAATACACACCAATTGATCTGTCTTTCCACCTAAGGTAGGTATTTTAATTAAACTTGGGAGTGGGAAACAGTAGCATCTCTACAACCAAGCTGACTAACCCAAGATGAAATGGTGCTTCAGTCATGGATCAAAACTTAGGACATAGTTCTTTCTCAAACACTTTCCCACTCTAGCTCATTCTCGTGATGTTTTATCTATTCGTTTAGAACCTAAACTTCATCTGATTGATGATATTGCTTACCAGAAAATTTCACATTAGGAGAAGTGAAGAAGAAAAAAAAAATATTGTAAAGGCAGATAAATATGCATGACTGGGATAAATAGATACAGCTATGTTTAGTACTTTTATTTTAATGATAAATGTTCATTCTCTTAAAATGGCTCTAGTTATGATATGCTTTATGTTTCAACTTAAAACTGACACATCCTATAGTAGTGGCTCCTTTACAAGGTAAAAAATTGAGTATTCAATCTTAGATCTGATTATTGATTAAGAAGTTCTATGCTGGGGAGATTCTCTGTCACTAAAAGTTACAAAGAAATAAGAAAACATTTCAACCCTCTGTGATGTAGAAAGAAGCCCCATATTCTGTATACTGAGGGAATCCATATACTTGTCAATATTTAATAAATTTCTTTACCAAACATTAAAATTACTTCTTTTCCTCAAAAATTGTATCTGTGTCCCTACATCCTCAATTCCTAAATCTCACATTATATTTCATACAGTTTACACTCACTTTTCAAGTCTGAAAAATGCTTCTATTTCTGTGTGAAGTTAAGTCTGAAGAACTGAAAAAAGATACTTATATAAGCTGAGTGCATGGTACCTTTTAAGCTGTTTATAACTCACACATAGCAATGCTACTTGTAGCACCTCTAGGAATCTCTTCTGTACAGATGCCTGGGGTATATTGAACTACTACAGTACATACTGTGTCCCTTTGAAAGATTTTCTG
This sequence comes from Lipotes vexillifer, assembly GCF_000442215.2. Classification (NCBI taxonomy): domain Eukaryota; kingdom Metazoa; phylum Chordata; class Mammalia; order Artiodactyla; family Lipotidae; genus Lipotes; species Lipotes vexillifer. Next base: position 2,244,839 of record NW_006770909.1, read on the forward strand.
AGTCATCCAGGATAAGCAGGTTCTACATTAACAACTTTGATAAGTGCCACTGTAGAGGCATTTGAAGGCAAAAAAATCTTTTCCTATCATGTCTCCATAAGGGTCCACAGAATGTTGAACTATAAGATCACAGACTGGAAAATTAGGATAAAAATCTCTGCCATTCTTGGTCTCCAATTCATGAAACTGTATTATATTTCCCCCTTCAGTTTACCCAAGCAGCTAGTTTCTGGCAAATTCCCAGTCATCATCTCTCCAAGTATTTATTCTTGTTGGGGGGCCTTTTTGCCTGGTCATCAAATGGTGACTCCGAAACTGTTCTCATGAAATTGACTTTCAATACTTGTAATAGGCTGAATAATTGCCCCCCAAAGATATCTGTATCCTAATTCTCGGAATCTGTGAATGTTACCTTATATGGCAAACAAATAAAAAATCTTTGCAGTTGGGATTAAGATAAGAATTTGGAGATGAGAAAATTATCTAGGTGGGCACAATGTAAGCTCAAGGATCCTTATAAGAGATAGTCAGGAAATCACTGAAAAAGGTAATGTGATAACAGAAGCAGAGATTAAAGTGATATAGCCAGGAGCAATGCTAGCAGCCTCTAGAATCCAAGAAGCAAGGAACTATCCATTTTGATTCTAGCCCAGGGAGGCCCATATCAGACAACTTACCTATAAGACTGTAAAAGAACAAATTTGTGTTGTTTTAAGCCACTAAGTTCATGGTAATTTGTTACAACAGTAATTGGAAACTAACACAATATTTTTCTTCCTAGACATGTATTTGAGGAGGGCAAATGTAATAATTTTAAGGGAAAGAAGTATGAAGCATTTAAATCTCTTGTGAGGCTAAACCTGCCATATATCAAAGCTCATGAACTTTAAGAAGTAATTCACATAATTTTCCAATGTAATCCTATGTAGTAGCTGCTATTTTAATATGCATATTCACATACTTAGGCAATAACAGAAAGACATTCGACCTCAGACAATGTGGCTTCAGAACTGATATTCTTAAGTTAACAACTGACACTATGCTGTCTATATGAAACTATACCTATCTTCATCAAAATCTTCTCCTAAAATCTTAACAGGAATTCTATTAAAAAAATCAGTTGTCACCTGCCGATGCAGGGAACACGGGTACCGCAAAAAAAAAAAAAAAAAATCAGTTGTACATTAGTTGAAATAACTAATGTACAAAATGAATAATGTAATGGAAGCAACACAATTCAGCAAAGAATGTTAAATATGGGCATACGATGCCCTGCTGTCACACAAAGCAAAAAGCTCTGTGCAGAACTTAGCCTTCCATGCGACATACTGATGACTATCTAGGACTGATGTGGCCAGGAGCCAAGTTTCTTCATTCTTTGATTCTGCACTCATTTCTCATGGACCCTCTACATGCTTCTTCACTCTATGCAGATCCATTACAAAATATTCATTTAACAAATATCAACCAAACACTCCATGTAACAGCGTCAGAAACTCTAATAGTAAATACATATTCTCGAATGTGGTTTTTTGTTGGTTTGTTTGTTTTGCGGTTCGCGGGCCTCTCACTGTTGTGGCCTCTCCCGTTGCGGAGCACAGGCTCCGGACGTGCAGGCTCAGCAGCCGTGGCTCACGGGCCTAGCCGCTCCGCGGCATGTGGTATCTTCCCGGAGCGGGGCATGAACCCGTGCCCCCTGCATCGGCAGGCGGACTCTCAACTACTGCGCCACCAGGGAAGCCCTCGAATGTGTTTTTACTACAGCTGTGGTAAGGGTTACAAACATCCCCACAAAATATCATCCTTGTATCCAGAGGTGATAATTGCAGAAATTATTTATTGTGCAAAGATAGTCTTAAGAGCTTAGAATTTATCTTTTTACTATGCACACCATATCAATTATATTTGCATTGCTTTAGGCATATCTTGAGATATGTTCAAATTATTATAAATATAATTTGTCTCAAATACAAGGGCACTCTACAAAGTTGCCCCTGCTTTCTAATGTTATTAGAAATCCATACTAAATGTGAGAAGCTAATCCTGAGGTTAAGAAAATACTAGCTGGTTAAAAATAGTGACAAGGCTTCCCTGGCGGCGCAGTGGTTGAGAGTCCTCCTGCCAATGCAGGGGACACGGGTTCGTGTCCCCGTCTGGGAGGGTCCCACATGCCGCGGAGCGGGTGGGCCCGTGGGCCACGGCTGCTGAGCCTGCGCGTCTGGAGCCTGTGCTCCGCACCGGGAGAGGCCGCGACGGTGAGAGGCCCGCGCAAAAAAAAAAAAAAAAAAATAGTGACAAAAAAAATTTCTATCATTACTGTTACAACTCCCTTCTCTACATACCTACTATTTAATTACTGAAAGTCTTGCCATTTCTCTCCCTGGCCCCATTTCTCCCCAGCTATCTATCTAAACCTCCAAATTCCATACATGCTTTTTATATACTCTGATTGATACAACAAAAGTGGCTTGTTTCACCACCAGAGACATTTTTGTCTCTGGTATTAGAATGCCAACATGTAAACATTCCACTATGACTGGAATTTCAGGCTATCTGGGTTATTTTTTAAATGCTTCTGGTTCTCAGCTCACCAACTTAATCATTTCTGCTTATGCTACTTACAGTTAATGACCTAGTCATATACCAGAATTTATTTCTGTCCTTATTATACATCATTTAGCAGAGAAAATTCCAGTAAAATGTGCAAAGTCCAAAATGACAGGTGGAGTATGATTTCATAGGCCTCTTGAAATTTATGTGAGCAGTATTAACATTTCCTGGCTGCACACGGTCCAGAAGATTATCTTTATTGAGAAAGAGCATTTTCTTCTGTTGTTGATTTTTGTTACTCAATTGTTCTCCAGCTGCAGTATTAGGATTTAAAAGCATAAATATCCTAGCTAGAAGATGTCTGTTTGCTCTTGTTGGGGTTTTAAAATTTGAGAGTTTATGTCTTTGTTTACTAAAAATATGTTGTAGTTTCAATAGATGTTATTATTACCATGCTATTAAAGTTGTCAGACAACATCCTTATTAATTTATTTTTATTCCCTCCAATTTATTCTCTCCTATTTTGTAGCAGATTGCTCTGTCCTTAGTAAAGTATTTAGTGGGTTCTGCTATATTTATCATGACTACAGAAACAGTAAATACAATAATGACTATAAAAAATTAAAGTCAGTCCATGGTGGCTAATATTATGGGCCCTGGTTATAAACACCAAAAATCAATTTAGCTGAGAGAAAAAAAGCTTGAATTTAAAGCAAGCTGCCTCTATGGGCTTTCTCCCAATTAATGAAGCTCAGTGCATCTTCAAAAGAAAATAAAGGAGTATGGATTAGGAAAATATTAAGTGCTCCAGATATCTTTTGTAAAAATAAATTTAATTTTTCTTTCTTAGCTAAAAAGCTATTTTATCTCAGATATATCAAACAGCAGACCAAAATGAATATTTCAATTTATTTTGGCAACATTTCCTTGTAATTATTTTGAAATGAGGAACTTGACTTCAAATTATTTTCTGACTACTAAGTAGGACACTGTCTGTTTTTAATGAGAAAATTTACAGTAGATTAACCATGTAAGTTATCATAGGCTCATAGTGCTAAAGATTGCTTTCTACAGAATGATTTCTCAAATGCTTTGGTATTACTGCACTGAATGTTACCACACAAATGTAATGCTATAAAAGAAAACAGCTTTCAAAAGCTGTTTATATACCTAAAGGATAAAAAAACATAATAAAATTTTATCTGGCAAATTACCATGTGGAACTATAAGTTAAAGAGATATATTTCTCATGTTATGCAGTATTTGGGGAGAGTTTCCTTACTGCATGGTTTTGTGAATATAGATGTGTTACATGAATGAATCCTGGAAAGGGATTATATTTTCTATCTGTTTCTTTCCTAGTAGTTGTCTTCTATAATTCATACATTGCTCTATGTTGGATATGAGATTAAACAACCTATGCATAACTTGAGTGGACCTTAAGTCTCATATATGCTAGCAGAAGACAAGGGACTACTGAGTTAGAGATGAAGGGTTTTATTATTCACCGCATAGCAAGCAGCATGACCATCAGCTATCTGCATCACTTCTCTTTGCCCCCGAGTCTCATGGGGGAAACATGAGGCAGCCCAGCAGCCCACAGATGCAGCACTCATGCTGCATATATAGTGGGTTTCTTCACAGTTGATCCACAAACCTTGGGGGATCTACTGGTTTTATATCAAGCAATAAGCAAACCTACTCTTTGTCCCATAATACCTCACCCCTCAAGGTTTCATGCTGCAAACACAATCCTGAGAAATAACATAGGTAAAGAGCTGTCATGGGGCTTCCCTGGTGGCGCAATGGTTGAGAGTCCGCCTGCCAATGCAGGGGACACGGGTTCGTGCCCCGGTCCAGGAAGATCCCACATATCGCGGAGCGGCTGGGCCCGTGAGCTATGGCCGCTGAGCCTGCGCGTCCGCAGCCTATGCTCCACAACGGGAGAGGCCACAACAGTGAGAGGCCCGCGTAAAGTTGTCATGGCCTTTTATTCTTGGAAAACTCAGAAAGACACAGGAAAACAAAAAGCCCACAGTGAATTTCCAGCACTCATATATGCATCTCGCCACCACATAATAGAAACAATTGATGACTTAACTTTTCATACAGCTGTAGTATACCTTGGAAGAAATTTTAGAGTACTAGTGATGTACAAGTGATGTATAACTACACATTTTTAGATGAATTTGTCCTGTTTTAGAAAAGATGGACTACTTGAATAAAACGGAAACAATTAAAATCCCCATTCAAATACTGAAAATATAAAATTTTAATTATAAAATTTAATTATTTATTTATCAAAGTAACTGTTAAACCATATGATATGGTTTCATACTAGTTCAAGATTTATAGGTAACTGAAAGATTATTAGCATGAAAACAAAGTATACAATTACTTCTCTCTTAATTTCTCAAAAAAAAAATGTCCCCTGGATGAATTTAAGGAGAAAATAGATAATCCAGTATCATAGTTAAGACATCTGTTTATCTGAAAACGAGAAAGCTAGATGACATTATATGAGACTATAGTCATTATATTATTTTATAAGTAATAAAATATACTAGTTTTATAATTTGAATAAAATTTTTAAAGGTATTCAAAGAGATACAGTATATTCTGAGAAATAAAATATTACTTTTAAAATTATTTTCAACTTGAGGTAAAATATGGGAAAGTGGGTTTTATTCATTTTAATTTTGAAGAAGCTGAAGTTCAAATTATTTAAGTGCTCTGTCTAATTTCTAGGGCAGAACAGTTGCTTGCAGAGACAATTTTAAAATTGAATCTTTGAAAGTTTCTAAGAGATGGCAAATCACATTATTTCTTCTTCCTGGTTTGAAAATAAAAAGTATATAAAATCAGAATAAATCACAATTTATTACTGGTGTATCATTTACCATATCAAATGATGTGTTAAAATCTACAGTCTTTCTACAACTGGATGGTAACTGTCATTTTATAAGTATATGTCTTACCTTCACACTGAGTACATTAACTCCTTTGGAGTAAAAATCTTTCAAAGTACAATTATTTATTGAAACATTACTTTTGTTTTCTCCTTGTATTTTCTCCTTCTTCTTTAGTTTAAGCTGGTTGCTAGGGATAATAATTCCTTGCCTTGTGGATTTGGGCCAGGTCTTACTTCTATTTCTTAATGAGGTCTTTCCTGACCATCTTATTAAAATTGCTTACATTGTTTCCTCCTCTGTTTTTCCCGTATATATTATTACCTTCCAACATACTATATAATTTACTCATTTGCTCCATTTCTTGTAATAGTCTGTCTTCTTCCCCTAAAAAGCAAGTTCTGTGAAAGCAGAACTTTGTTTTATTTATTGTTGTTTCCTATTTTACCTAACTTTAAGAGTAAAAACCTATTACACTTTTTTTTTTTTTTTTTTTTTTTCGGTACGCGGGCCTCTCACTGTTGTGGCTTCTCTCGTTGCGGAGCACAGGCTCCAGACGCGCAGGCTCAGCGGCCATGGCTCACGGGCCTAGCAGCTCGCGGCATGTAGGATCTTCCCAGACCGGGGCACGAACCCGTGTCCCCTGCATCGGCAGGCGGACTCTCAACCACTGCGGCACCAGGGGAAGCCCGCCTATTACACTTTTTAAAATGATGACCAGCAAGACAAAATAAAGAATAAGGACATCAAAAAATCTGGAGTTTTCTAACTTGAGGGTAGGCCAGTAAAAGAAAGATAAATGTAGCTCAGATACAAAATTTTAATTTAGCAAGTCTTATAGAGGTATATGAACTGTATCCAGTTATTTTGTGAATCAATAAATAACTGAGTTTTAAATTAATTGGACTAATGGATGACATAGGTACAGTGTATGAATATTGTAACAGGTGACATTTACACTGATTAACAGGATAATTAAAGAATGTTGATAGTCACAGTGCATGAAAATGATTAACAATTCACTACTTAATCCCTTTTATGAAAAGAAGGAATGCAGCAAAGCTGCTTTATTCAGAAGGTAAAAAGAGAGAGAGGTCTATTTTTGTCAGACATATTTTTAAAAATCCATTTTGTAAGTAGTTTCTTTTTCTACGAATATGTATTTTTTAAACAGAAGGAAGAAAGAATTTGAATTTCTTTAAAATTGTGCTAGATCAAGTTCTTAAAAACCTATAAATGGCCAGTCTAAATATTTTGTAGCCACAAGGAATGAACTCATAAAAATGAAAGTGATCACCTGTTTATTGAAACTCATTTGTTAGTGTTTTCTTTTTAAAATACACCTGAATATCATGAAAGCTAAATAAGGTGATGATAGCCTGCTTTTCACTGTTCTACTTCAGATTAGTCCAAAGAGAATAAAAAACTTCTTAACCTGTCAGAATTTAAAGGTATATCTTTATATCTTCATTCATCTCTAGTTATTTTTTTCAGTTAAATTCCTGTCTAGCACAGAGACAAAGAACAATTTTCTAAGTCCAACCTCTGTACTTCCTCTTCTACATTTTCATATTCCTTACCTCACGCAGGCCTTTCAGAATAGTGAGAAAATACAAGATACTGGAGGGGGCTATGAATTCTAGTTCATTCATTCATTAACTCCATGTAGTAACCAGAGCAAGTTGGCAAACATTTCTGAGGACCAGTATTTTTTTTTTTTTTTTTTTTTTTTTGGAGAAAGATGGATATAAAAAGAATTTGGCTAATTTTGTAACATCAAAAAATGCATATAAAGTTGAAAGTACATATTATGTATTCAATAAAAGATCATTCATGTTTCATTTCCCCAATCCCCAATCCCAGTAACTAACAATGCTCTCAGTTACCCTTGCTTTTTTTTTTCTACTGGATCCAATAAACTCAATTAGTGTAAACTAGATTTTTATGATTCATTCTTCTCTAGGGGGTATTTTTATTTTAGTAACTCTAAAGGGATATGTTAAAAGAAAGAACTGAATGTCCTTTCATAGAATAGAGATGTTAGCAGATGATTTAGGAATGGGAGCAATAATACTTAACCACATTATATAGACAATTGCCTTGTTCTATGCATAAATCAGGTAATAATATCTGTTGTATGTTTTCCCTTTTTATTTTAACTTATTCTAGTTTATTCCCTGAATTTCATAAATTTTGTTTTGAAGGGTGAGATTGAATGATGAGTAAATATATTTGGTAGAATTAAACACTATTAAGTATATGTTAATTGAGTATCTACTACATGCATGACATACTTATAGATGCTAGGAATATAAATATAAGGAAGAAATAGACACAGATACATTTTCCTTAGAGACATCTGCAACACGGAAAAATGGAAGAACAGTGGACTTAGGTAACTACAGCTGGACCTGCACCTTAAAGTTAATTTATTTTTGAGATTTAAAGCCCCCATCTATCAAATGACAAGGTGGAACTGATAATTTTAAGTTTTTTCCAGTCTTAAGAAAGTATATATAGGCTATTTATACCAGAAACCAATAAATCCAGTTAGAAGAAATCAGCTAAAATGTTTAGCCAATTGCCAAAGACAGAATGTGGGCTAGTATGACAGTATAGAATTTCATGAGCTTCATACACAGGGGAGTTCATACCTTTTCTCAGGCTCTTCTCTACAAACCTCTATAGACACATGCAAAAAAGATAAGGGTCAAAGCCAGAGACTGGTGAAAGTTTCCTCTGTGGTTCAGGCCTCAGGGAAGAGAACAGCAACTGCTGTAGAGACGGCATGAGGTCATGCAGACCTCTTCTCCCCACCTCCCTTGTGGAGAAAGGCTTTAAGCTACAGTGGGGAGAGTGCTGAACCTCATTGCCAACAGGACACAGGTAACACACTGCAGCCAGTACTAGGCCATAGACCACTAAGAACCACATTCTGCTGGGAGGGGAGGGCCAAAATCATTGAGAAAAATCCCATCCATGAGACAAAGGGACACAGCACCCAGACTGATGCTGAACAATAACAGAGCAGCATGACCAACAAAAGCCTAGTGAGAATTAAATAAAAAAGAACTGCAGGGCTTCCCTGGTGGCGCAGTGGTTGAGAGTCCACCTGCCAATGCAGGGGAAATGGGTTCATGCCCCGGTCTGGGAAGATCCCACATGCCACGGAGCGGCTGGGCCTGTGAGCCATGGCCGCTGAGTCTGCGCGTCCGGAGCCTGTGCTCCGCAACGGGAGAGGCCGCAACAGTGAGAGGCCCACATACCGCTAAAAAAAAAACAAGGACAGACACACTCTCTGAGTTGTAGATGAAAGAGAAGATGTAAACTGAGTATGAAGAAAACATTATAAAAATATTTATAGAAAATCAGCCTCAATCTAACCACAAGGCAACACTAGAGGAATTTAAAGCTGGGCTTCACTGAGAGTAACTGTGGCAACAACAAATGCCAAATACAGATCAGGTTCTCAGTGACTCAGAACCCGCACTAGAAAGAAAATGTATGCTCATTTCCGGGAATGAATAATGTTTACTTCATTTTCTACTGTCATACATAGATATCTGGCATTCAGTCAATAATATCAATCAATAATTCAATCAATTCAATCAATAATTCAATCAATAAAGACCAAGTAATTATACTTCTGGGAAGATGGCCTCCACAAATAGTCTGAAAAGTTGAATCGTTTTTAAGAACAACAATTTTTCAATATACGAGTTTTTGGTGCCAGTCATGTCTCACTCACCCTCCCTCCCAAATTATTTCAGGACTGCTTCTCCAACTCACAGGAGAGAATCTCAGGAATTTCTACCCAAGCCACAAAAAAAATTAGCCAGGATGAAACACCTGACCTAACTAAAGAACTCTTAGCTTTGGACCAATTATATAACCTGTTGGTGTTAGTTTTCTAGTTTATGAACTAGAGATAATATTTAGTTTATGGTTTTGTGATAAGTATGAGATGTATGTAAAGTACAGTGCTTAGCTTGTAAGTGCACAGTGAAGTTAATTTTCTTGAATTATTATAATTGATCAAATAAGAGTCACTGGCAAATGATGGATTAAAGCATAGATCTTATTAAGTTTTTATATAACAAATTTATTTAGTTCATGATATTTAATATATATTTATTCTGTTTTTTGTGTTCCATTAAGCTCCCTAAAATTGCAATATATTTAGGAATAAAACATATTGCTCCTTGGACCTCTTATTACCTTAGTTACCTACCTTAGTTACCTTAGCAGAATTATTTAAGTCCTCATAGTTAATAGGATTTTTAGTATTGTTAAAAAGAGTTATATAAAATATAAGCAGTGATTTTAAAAAGATTAAATACTAAATAAATATTTTGATATTTTCATATATTATTTTCTTTTTAAATTTATTTTCTAATAAAAATCAAATATTCTTAAGGTATACAATATAATGTTTTGATATACATATACAAGTGAAATGATTACTAGTGTCAATCCAATTAACATATTTATATATTCATATGCTTATACAGTTATCTTTTTTTGTGATGAGAACAGCTGAGATCTACTCTCAGCAAATTTGCAATATGCAATACAGTATTATTAACTATAGTAACCATGCTGTACATTAGAGTCTAGAAATTATTCATCCTACATAACTGCAGTTTTGTACCCTTTGATCAACACCTCTCCATTTCCCTCAACTATTTGCACCTGGTAACCATGGACAAAATGAAAAAGCAATGTACAGAATGGGAGAAAATATTTGTAATCCATATATCTGAGAAACAATTAATAGCCAAAATATATAAGGAATTCCTACAACTCAATAACAAAAAGACAAATAATCTGATTAAAATATGGGCAAAAGATCTGAGTAGACATTTTTCCAAAAAAAGACATAAAAATGGCCAACCCATACATGGGAAGGAACTCAACATACTAATCATCAGATAAATGCAAATCAAAACTTCAATGAAATACCACCTCACACCTGTTAAAATATTCCTTATCAAAAAGACAAACAATACCAAGAGTTAGAGAGAATATGCAGAAAAGGAAATCCTTATTCTCTTCTACAAACAAACATAAAATAATGGAAGGCTAATAGAAAAGTTGACTTGATTTTATACATTTATAAATATAGTTCCTTCTTACCTTTAATTCTTATTTTTAGATTCATAAAATGCTTTTCTTTAAGATTTAATATCATTGCAGAATTATTGTCCTTCCTAGTTATAGATTTGTAGACTCTTTTAAAGAGTATTTATACTGTTATCAAAAACAGTGTTTGATAGTATATATGTGTTTATCATGTAATTTCAGTTTTTCTAGGTAATTTTATAAATGCAATGGGAGATTTATTTATACTGAGATGTTATTGCATTCGGTTTGTTCTGAATAGGTCAAATACCCTCATGTGGTTTAACCTGGGCATCAGCAGTTAATGTTTACACATAAAATGCAAAGTGCAAAACAGAAATTAACTCAGCTTAGCAGAGCACTGATCATGAATGATGCAAAGGCCAAAAAGAAAAAATATATTTACAAGGCTTTATCTTCAACCATACTTTTTCACTTCAGATCTGAATCTGAGCTTTTTCTCTCCCACCTTTATCAAGTTGATCCAATTTTTATTAACAATAGTGTTTATTATTTCCAAAGGAATATTATAACTTAATAGATAAGGAAACAGTCAAATAACCTCCCTGGAAGTATAAGGTCAGATGTTTACCTAGTTACATTAATTAAGCCTGGGTATGTAAAAAGCCCTCCACCCAAATCTTTCCTTCCTTATTCTATAACTAAGTTCTCACAACTAGTTATTTTTACTAATTAAGATACAGTAGTTGCCACTTAATATCATATTTGGGACCAGTTATCTATTATACAATTATAAGCATTATACTTGAACCATTTATAAGATCATTTAACCTCTCCTCCCCAAACTGTGAAGGCATGGGAAACTTTGGGAGGATTTTAATAAAATAAGAAAGAGGATTCTATTCCAAAGGATTTGAATTTGCCCACAATGAAACATTGGAAATTTTGTGAAGTTGAGAAACAGTAGTTTACCAGAAATCAGAATGAGCTTACTATCTCATGCAAAATCATTTGCATTTCATGAAAGTTCAGAAACTTTTGACTTATTTCATATTTGCTGTAGTGAACGACAGCATAAAAGTGTCACACATTGTAGATGCAATTGCAAGTATAAGCAATTAAATTTTTCATTTCAGTGAAAAAAAAACAAACATTTTCCTCTATCTAGATCATTGAAAATATTTCAACAATAACAATTTCAACCCTCATAACCACAGGAAAATTTATTAATTCTTTCTGTTTTATTCCCTATTTTTTTCCACCTTTCATTAGTCAGTGGTGGTTCACTTTCAAAGCAGAGTAGAGATTTACTGGTACAGTCATTAGTGCAACAAATTCTAAAATACAGAAATGTTTTTTCCTTAGAAATAAGATGATAGAGCAATTCAGGCACATAATTAATATACAAAAAGTCTGCCGATTTGTATAAATATTTAACAATGTATAAAATATATATAAGGCTGTTTGGCAATAAAAATTGCACATTTTCTGCTCCAAGCAAATCTTCACAATCAAATTAAAACAAATATATTAGAAAAAATGCTGAGAGACTCTTAAGTTTGCTGCTACTAAAATATTCATACTTAGGCATCAAATAATATTCCCAGGTCACTAACAGTTTATTGAGTTTCCCAAAGTCACTATTGGTTTATTTGCTACTTTCTAGAAGTTCTTTCTGTTTAAAATTTGCCATTTTCTCTCCATGGGTTTAAAACCGCTTGCGTATTTTATTCGTTTTGTTAAGTGTATTTTTGTTAACATTGTCAACATTGCATAGAAAACTTGATATAAAGTGTTAATTTACATAAAAACTCCTGTTTGCCTTTTAATTTGTTATAGCTTTTAGTTATTTATTAAATCAGTTCTTACATATAGTTACTTTAACAAGTTTAAAAGATGACCAAATGAGCTGAGAAAATAGACCTATTTTCTAGGTCTATTCTATTATTAGCGCCATACTGGAGAATAAATATAAACCAATCTTAGATTTAAATTGAGATCATTTAATAGTGTTGCTTATTAAATTTTTTTTAGTAATTGCACGGCTCTTATCAGAAAAGATAAGAAAAGAACAGTGCTGCAAAACTCTGTATTTTTTCTTAACAATTTCCTATATAATAATAAACATTTAAATAGAGTCGGGTCAGAATAAAGGCAAATATTTATTTGTGGTTGATTGATAAAGTAGTAATTGATAATAAATATCCCTAGGGTTGGACACAGGAAAGTTCATTTAGAGTAAAGTGTGACAAAAAGGCTACTTTTAGAATAGCAAAATTATTGGCTAATCCAGTCCACCTGCATAGAGTTGGGGCTCAATAAATGTATCAATTTTCTGTCGTGGCTGTAAAAATTGCCCAAACCTTAGTGGCGTAAAACAACATAGTCATTTACTATCTTACAATGGTAAAGATCAGAAGTCTCAAATGGGTAATGTTGGGCTAAAATCAAGGTGTCCGCCGAGCTGCATTCTCTTTGAAGCTTGTGAAAGCTCTAAAAGCCTCCTCATTTCCCCACCTTGTCCACTTTCACCAGGGGCCCCTGGTGGATACATCTGGCTCACCCAGATAATACAAGATAATCTCCTTATTTTACAGTTAATTGATTAGCAACCTTAACAACAACTGCAACTTTAATTCTCCCTTACCATGTAATAGCACATGTTCACAGGTTTCAGGGAGTAAGACATGGACATTTTTTTTTTGGGAGGGAAGTGCCATTATTCTTCCTACCTCAGTAAGTAATCATAGTATACGAAAAGATATAATATGGTATTAAATGTTATGATATGATGGTAAAAACAGGAATTAATATGTGTGAGGGAAACGCAGAGGAACAAATGTCCTAATATAAAGAAGAGCTGAAGGGAAATCACACTGGGTGATATGATAATATTGCATGTTTATGAGGTATTTTCAACCATAATTGGAGGAATTACTATAACTTTTATTATTTAATTATTATTAATTTTCCTTCAGCTTAAATTGAAGTCAAATTTACTTTGTTTAATATTTCTTCTTCTTTGTTTTCCAGAAGCTTACATTGTTTACCCTGCCATTATGCTACATTTCATGGTATATTTCACAGGGTGGTTAATTTAATTTGTATTTCTGTTTACCATAAAAAAAGTTCTACTTGGATATGTCACCCAGTTAATAAGTATAATTAAGGAATGCTTTATTAATTTATCTAGTGAGTAGATGCTAGACATGGGGAAAAACACAAAATGTATCCTTGGTGTCAAAAGTAAGGAAGGTCCATATGCATCTGGAAACATTTCACGTTAGTGCCCTTTGTAAAGCTAAAATGTCCTAAAATGCTGAGACTCACAAACAAAAGGCTAAAATCCTATAAATCTGAATTCAGATTTAGAAGGCCACTCCTCTCTTTTTTCTTATGATATCACACTGATATTGTGGGTACTGAGGCACTGATTGCTGTCAAGAGTGGGAGAAGGGAAAGGAGATGAAGTGAGAATTGTGAAATACTGCAAGGACAGAGGCTGCCTTTTCTTTCTTTCCTTCTTTCCTTTTTTTTTTTTTTTTACTTTTATAAACCTTTGACCTAGGATTGACATAGGAATATAATGCACTCACATGTGACTAGTTAGCCTTATAACATGAATAAAATTTTAAATTGTTATTCCTTTTTAATTCATCCTGTGTTTCCAAGAGACCGTATCCTGTTACTTGTAAAAATATTGACCTCTGAAAGCACCAGATGACCTAAGACAGAATAAAGTTGTTAATTAGGTGATTGTACAACTGGGAATAAGAAATAGGCATAAAGTGAAACTGACTGGGGATTTTATTTGTTAAAAATGTTATTAGATGAAGCTCCAGGCAAAGTTTACTAAATACTAATATAAAGATTATCTGATTTATCTATTGCAGTTTCTTAAGGAATAATTCAAATGCATCCTTCTTATATAATCAGCTTCTCATAGGAGAAAAAAGTGTTTTGTTCAGGTCAGAGATTCTTAAATTCAGGGAGTGTAATAGTTTGTCTATTCTTTTTTTTTTTTTTTTTTGAGGCTTTCCTCGATGGATATCAATAGATTTTGGTCTTTTTCTTTTTTAGAATACGTTACAACCATGATCAAAAATAATGTTATTCATAATTTTCCAGCCCTGGTATGACTGTTTTTGTTTTGGCATACTGTTCTGAAATTTTTCTTGTCACATGTACAAATTTCACATTATAAAAATGATATTGTACAGATCAGTATGCTTCCTACCTAACACCACTCACAAAAATTAACAGGAAATGAATTAAAGACTTAAATGTAAGACTTGAAACCATAATGTCTTTACAAGAAAACAGGGAAAAAGCTTCTTGACATGGGTCTTGGCGATAGTATTTTTGGATATCATACTTATAGTACAAGCAGCAAAAGAAAAAATCAACAAATGAGCTACATCTTTCAGAAACTGAAAATCTTCTGCACAGCAAAAGAAATAATCAACAAAATTAAGAAGCCACCTATAGGATGGGAGAAACTGTTTGCAAATCATATATCTGATAAGAAGTAAATATGTAAAGAACTTAATTCAATAGCAACAAACAAGCAAATAACACAATTTAAAAAATGGGTAAAGGCCTGAATATACATTTTTTCAAAGAAGATATTCAAATGGGCAATAGGTTCATAAAATGTGCTCAACATCACTCTTCATCAGGGAAATGCAATTCAAAACCACAATGAGACACTGCCTCATGCCTGTTAGAATGGCTGTCATCAAAATGACAAGACACAAGTGCTGACAATGATGTGGAGAAAAGGGAACACTTGTTCACGGTTGGTGAGAATGTAAATTGTATAGCCACCATAGAAAACACTATGGAGGTTCCTCAAAAACTTAAATAGAACTACCATATGATCCAGCAATTCTACTTCTGAATATATATCTGAAGGAGACCAAAACACTATATCAAAGAGATATCTGTACCTCAATGTTAACTACAGCCTATTAACAATAGCCAGGACATAGAAACAACCTAAGTGTCCATTAATAGATGAATGGATAAAGAAAAGGATATATATATATATATATATATATATATATAT
>NW_006770909.1:2260492-2320918 GCF_000442215.2 Lipotes vexillifer
TATATATATATATATATATATATATATATATATACTAAACTGTCTATGGTAATCATTTTGCAATATATGTAAGGCAAGTCTTTATGCTGTACACTTAAACATAGAGTGCTATATGTCAATTATATGTCAGTAAAATTGAAAGAAAAAAATAGTCAACCAAAAAAAGAAAAATAAATATTATTTTCTACTCTTGTACAAACTGTGATTTTTAAAGTAGTATTTTAAATGAATGAAAATAAATTTAAATACTCATTCATAATTCTTCATTCAAATTTATTCTGAAAAATGTCATGGAAAGCATTTCATCTTATTTGTTAAAATATATCAAGGATCATTTTACTGAGACTATTTCTCCATCTACTTCTTTCCTAGTACACGGGATGTCCTGAAAAAAGCAAATTCAATCTAAAAAAACACATAGTAGATATTACAATTTGCTAAGCATTATGGTAGTACTGTGTGTGTGTGTGTGTGTGGTTAATGGGAGTAGAAGCAGAGTAGAAAAGACAGGGAACTTACTTTAAAATGACTTACAATTTGTTGAGTAAAAGTAGTGGACAGATTGTTATGAAGCATCTAGAATTACTTAGTTCTACCAGTCAATGATTATGACTGAAGGATTAAATTTGAAGAGGGAAAAGCCCATTTGAATTGGGTTTTATAGAATTTTTACAAGCAGAAAAGAATATGTAGAAAGAATATTCTAGGCTTAGGAAACAATGGAAAAATTCAAGGTATATTTGGGGATCTGTATGTTTTTAATCAAGCCAGAAATTCTCAAGGAAATTATGATGAATTTGTTGTGGTTATAAAAGCATTTTCCCCCATGGCTGAATGCTATGTCTTAAATGCAGGCATTTCTTATTTACCTTTCAAGGGATAAGTCAAAGCATGAAAAAGAAAAAAAAAAAAAAAACCCTAAAATTAGATAAAATAAACCTACCAGAATAAGATAAAATTCTGAAAAAAACTATATAAAAAAGTGAAATAAGCCAGACACACAAAAAAATAGATAAATACTGAATGATCTCACTTAATATGAGTCATCTAAAATAGTCATACTCATAAAACAAGAAAGTAGATGGTGGTTTCCAGCCAGTAGAATGATGGGGAATGAAAAAGTGATGGTCAAATAGTACAAATCTTCAGTTATGCAAGATAAATAAGTTCTGGAGATCTACCATACAGCATGTGCCTAGCTAACAATAATGTATTGTATACTTAAATTTTTCTAAGAGGGTAGATCTTGCATTAAGTGTTCTCAGCACACACACACACAAACATCATCATCATCATCATCAAGGGGATAGGAGGAAAGCTTTGGGAGGTTATGGATATGTCTATGGCATTTACGGTGGTAACGGTTTCGTGGGTGTATAGTTATCCCCAAACTCACTGAGTCATTTACCTTAAATACGTATCAATTTTTACATGTCAGTCATATCTCAATAAACTGTAATAATGTATCTAAAATAATTTTTAAATGAAAAATAAAATATTCATAGAGAATAATACCATTATCTAAATTAAGGTCTCATAACAGTTAAATGTTCTATTCCATTGAGAAGACTAGATTTCTAGACAGAGATATGGTTAGTACTTGAGACAGCCTCAAAGGAATTTAACACAGTGGAGGTGAAAAGAGATGAAGGAGAGCAATTTATTGAAAAAAAAATTAGAATAAATAAAGTTATGAGACAAAAAAGTAGGATATCATGGGTAGGAGTGAGTCAGCCAGTTTGACTTGACCAGGAGAATCCTGTAAGGAAGCAGTGGGAGTCACAGTTTGAAAAGTGCATTTTAGACCTTAGTTCAAAAATATTAGGATATGAAGCTTGCATTTATTGAGTTGAAAGTGAGGAGTCTCTGGAATGTGTGTTTGTGTTTTTTCCTAATGTGTATTATGGTTAATATTACATGTCAAGTTGACTGGCCTAAGAGATGCCTCAAATCTCTGAGGGTGTTTCTGAAGAGATTAGCATTTGATTCAGGGGACTGAGGAAAGAGAACCACCCTCACCAATACAGGCAGGCATTGTGTAATTTGTTAAGAGCCGGAATAGAACAAAAAGGGAAGGAAGGGGGGAATTTCTCTCTCCTCATGAACTGGGACATCCTTCTTCTCTGGCTGCCCAAGATCAGAGTTCCTGCTTCTCGGACCTTTAGACTCTAAGACTTACACCCGCAGCACCCTGGTTCTCAGGCCTTGGGTCTCAGATTGAATTATACCACCTGCTTTCATCGTTCTCCAGTTTGTAGATGGCAGACTGCGAACTTCTTGGTCTTTGTAACTTCATGAGTCAATCCCTATAATAAATCTCCTCATATATGTTTATATATATCCTCTTGGTTCTGTGAGTTCTCTGGAGAACCCTGGTTAATACAGTGTGTAGTATTTTCTTTTAATCCTTCTTGTCCCAAGGGGAAAATATGCAGTGTCTAGAGATATAAAAAATTGCAAAAAGAAAATAGAAATATGAGCAACAAATAATAAATTAATTAAATAAAAGTATTTTAATACAAAACATGTATATGCATTGTGAAAAGCAAATACAATAGTAAAGTGTAACTTCTGCCACTTCCAAATGTTTATTTGCACATATATGTATAAACTATTTGTTTTTATGGTTTCAAAAAATTATATATATAGGTTTGTACTATACTACAACTTGCTTTTCCTTCCACAATACATTATGGAATCCTCTTGTGTCAGTATATACAGACCTCATTTTTTCACTTTTTCAAAGTTCTATTTAAATATAATATACATACAGGAAAGTGCACATATAAATGCATAGTGAGATAGATGTTCACAAAGCAAACTTTCCAATAGAACCAGATCCCTGATCAAGAAATAGAAAATTAATTGTGCTCTGGAAGTCTCACCCGCCGACCCCAAGCTTATTTAAGGTCTAAGTTGTCTGATTTTGAAATTTAAGGTCTTTTGTGTTTGGCATCTTTTGGTCAATTTTATGTTTGTGAAATTTATTTATAATATTATCATTGTAGAACATTCTCATTACTGTTTTAATATTCCTTTGTGTGACTGTACCATAATTTATTTATACAATTTACTGTTAAGGGCTATTTGGGAGGGTTCCTGTTTGGAAATAATTGTAACTGTGCTACTATGAATACATTTGTTTATGTCTGACACACACACACACACAGATACATATATAAATACACACATTTATATTTCTGTTGAAATAGAATTACTGGGCCTTGGGATATTCATTTGTTCAGCTTTAACTTACTGCCAGACTGTTTTCCAAAATGCTTATATAAGGGAATCACCCCACCAAAGGTATATGAAAGTGCTAGTTGTTTACCTCCTAACATTTTATTTCTTCTGTCTCTTTTACTTGACATTTTCCAGTGAGATTGTGAAAGTATTGTGGATTTATTTTGCATTTACCTGTTGGCTAATAAGATTGAGCACTATTTCCTATGTTTATTGCCATTTTGTTATTCTCTTTAAAAGTTTGAACAGACCCCTTGACAAATTTTTTAAATTAGGTCATCTTTTTCTTATTGAAAAGTATTTTAACAGTGCTTTACATATTTGTACATGGTACCTATGTTAAATGTACTGTACATTGCAGATGTCTTCACTCTGTATCTTGCCTTTTCACTTTAAGGAGTGTTTTGTGTGTGTGTGTGTGTATGTGTGTGTGTGTGGTGTTTGGCTGGAATTGAATGATTATTGCTTAAAGGGTTTCTGACTTGCTAGGCTGTCTTTTTCTTGGTACATTTGCTAGAGACACCAAACTTCAGTTGGATCTTGGTTTGTCTGTGCCTGTTGGCATTTGAGGGACCTAGGAAACAAAAAGAAAATCCATGGAACACCACCATGTTGTTCCTTGCATCCTGAGGTCCCTAGCCTGTCTGCCTTCTTCTCATCATTTTTCAAAGTATTCTTATGTTTGTTTTATGTATAATGTACACATCTGACAGTTGTACTAAGTGGAAAGAATAGATAAAATATGTCTACTCTATTACCCAGAAGGGAAAGCCTGATGTACATACCTACCTTTAAATTAGCAGTTTCAAGGATTTTATTGTTAATATTTCTTATATCTCCTTTATTTTATTTTTAAAAGATCTGTTTTTAAAAGAATGTGAATGACTTGTCTTTTTCAAGAAAATTCAACCACTTTATACCACATCCTCACCCTAGAGACTACAGGCTTTGAAGAATGATTTCAGCAAATGTATGCTGTTATTTATCCATCTGTAGAAGCTTAATAAATCCAAGGAAAGAATTCCCAACAGACTTAGATCAGCTGAGATGCCATGGGAGTTTTATGAATTTTGTCTGCTCTAAAGCAGTTTGACCACCACCCAAAATATTTGCTTATGAAAATTTGGTATATTTATTAATTTGATCTCAATTTTTTTCAAATGTAAACATTTTCCTAGCTTTATATAGAATAATTATCTATCTCATTTAATAGTGTAGTTTAGGCTTACTGTTATACAAATTCAAGCTAGATGTATTTTCAATCTCACAATTTAAGAAACTATTGACAAAAGCATTGCATTTTTACAATTTGAAATCTGTAGCTGAGAAGATAAAATTGAATCCTCTTTTGATCTAACAATAAATAATTATCTCACCATCTTTAATAACATTCTAAGTTTTGCTTAGCAGTATCTTATACATAGTCGATACAAAGGTTTGCTGATTTTTATTTCTATACATCGAGGACTTCAGTCATGTTTTATTGATACACCTTTTGTTTTGCTGTCAAATTGTGTTGCATTTTCAGCAATACTTTATATTGAGCTATTTTTTTATAGAAACATTTTTTTAGAGTATTTTCAACATGAACTATGTGGCAATTCCATATGTGAGCCTTCAGCAAATGGTTGGGTGTATAATTATTTTCATATAAAACAGAAACCCATTTGCATGAACATTTTTCTTCAGATACTATAGTTATTTTCTAAAAGTTCAAAATACATATTGTAACTCATAGGCAAGTTTTATGTAGTTAAATGTCTATTAAAATAGGTAGAGACAATGTGATGACAATAACCGTTTGACTGTAAAGGAGGGAATTCTTTTCTTACTCAGTTGGGAAGAGAACAATCGTTGTTTTCCAAACTCATGTACCTCTTCTTCTATAGACAGAATTTTAGGGTGCCAGTCCCTTTTGCAGCTGAGTATGGCTATTTGACTAAGCCCTCAAAATAGAATGTGAGTGAAAGTGATGTGGGCCAGTTTCAGGTTTGGTTGAAACACCTTGCTTGTGTTCTCTGCCACTCTTTTTTCTTTCTTGGGTATGCAGTTATGATAACCCAGCCACCTTATAAGTCATGCCTTGGAAATGACATAGTTATTGTCTTCCTAGGTCTTTCAACCTCGGCATGAAACATATTGCTCTTTTCCCTGTCTATGTTGTTGAAAACCCATCCTGGGAAGTTACATCAGAGAAAAAATAAACTTTTATTAGGTTTGAACCATTATGGTCTGTCTATTACAGAAAATTAGTCTAAACTAACACAGAGTATTTAATTCAAAATTGGATTAGATTCTAAATAAATACAGAGGATCATTATGTTTTTACATTGCTATTTATACTAATACAACTATTAAAAAAGGGATGTCTTGAGAGTTTACCACAGTGTAGTATAATTCCTTTTATGTATGCAGCTTTTTGAACTTTGCTTAAAATGGTAGATGGCATTGAGGGATAATGGCAAGTCCTATACAGATGTACCTGGGCCTGTTAAATATTTTTTTCATTGTAGTAGGATTATGGAATTATATTTTTTCTTCTTTTTCCAGTTTAACACAATGCACATATTATACTTTTGTAAACCAAAATATAAACAAGTTTATTTTTTAAATTAAGTATATCAATCACATCTTAAGAGAAAGCCTGTTGTCTTTCCTTCTATATACATATTTGTTGATGTCCTTCAGCCAAAGACAGGTACGTGGTTGAATAAAGTTGGATTTATTGCCTTATCGCTGAGTGGGAACACATATAATGGGTAATTATGGGGCTTCTCAGTAAGAAGGTATCCACAAAATGTATTACATATATGTCCTGTGCTTCTAAGTAATTGGGGGGAGGGTTAAATGAAGCAGGATTTTGCTCTGGACTAGATGTGCTTAGAAAGCAAGAATGATTTTATGTTTAAGTATCTTAACAACTTTTATTTAAAAGATGAGAATAACAAAGTGGGGTTAAGGCTACAATTTTAAAAGATGCTGCAGTTACATATATTAGTCAGGAAATGGGTGTTTAGCCACTGCTTTAGTTTGTAAAATGTTATTGTTTTTGTCTGTGCTTAGACATGATTATTAAGTTGTTACACTTTTATTCTTTTTCCATCATGATCATAAGTGGCCTTGCTTGATGTTTGTATTTTGTACAATTTTTTATGTAAAATAGGAGGTCATCAGAGCTTAGCTGTATCAAACCAACTTCTAGCAACAAGTCTTAATTGTCAGGGCTGAGCCAGCTACTTACTGTCAGGAGTTACTTTTCTACTTCTTAGGCCCTGCTTTTGTCCAAGGGGTACATGAAGTGAGGACTCAGGATAGTAATTTTTGACCCAGATATTTACTGTTGCCAAGATTTTTCTCTTCAGGAGGTTGTTCACAGCACATTGCCTGCTGTTTGAATAGAATTAGTTTTTCCCATTCATTTTGGTGCATTTTAAATGACAGTAAAATTTAAAAGACTGAACAAGATACTTCAGCCAACTGCAAGAAAATAGTTTTTGGTCTTTGTGATAGGCCTTGAAGAAGACAGAGGCCTGAATAACTAAACCTAGGCAATAAAAACCTGTCCTAAATCCAGCTGTGCATTTCTAAAGATCAAATAAGCTTTTCTTTTAGCCTAATCACAGGTTATTCTACGTGACCTGAAGTATTTGTATATGTGCAGCAAGAAGTGTTTATTATAGGATAACTTCCTCCTTGGCTAGGTAAATAGAAATCAAGGTTATACATTTGTCCACAACAATTTTGACTAATAAATTCAAGTTTAAACTGGTTTGTTGGGTTTCCAGAGCATAAATTATGTTCTCACAAGAAGAATCATGGGAATATAATATTTATCTCATTAGGAGATAATCAGTTACTGATTATTTTAGGTGGGAAGATTATTTGAACAAGTTATGCAGTTCCTGCAAAGCAGACTGGAATGTCTCCAAAGAAAACAATCTAACTATTGTAACAAGGATAAACCCAAGAGTACTTTCCATTCCTGGTGGTGGGCTAGATTTTGCAGGTAGGGTTGTAATTCTTCAGCACAAATATCTACTGATATGGGCTCAAAGTTCAGTATTAACAAGACTGAAGTTTGGAATTAATTATGTGAGGAAAACTTAAGTATCAGAAGAGATAATTTTAAAATGTTTATATCCTGAAATGTTTAAAGGAACAGCTATTAAATTTTTTTGTCAGTTAAGATTAGGTAGGGAATGAAATATCCATCAGTTGGTTAATTTCAGAACAATCACAGAAGATCATAGTGTCTAAAAGTAACAAGATGAAGGTAAGGAAGAGCACACTGATAAAACTTTGTTAATTAAAAGTGCATGTCTAATATAATAATATGCAAGAGTAATGATAGAATAAAAAGAAAGAAGCTACTGAAGAATTAGAAAATTCATCTTCTCTTACTTTGCTATGTTAGTTTCTGGTGAATTTCTAACAGTCCCTAATTTGGGGTTTCCTAATGGAACTGATATATGGTAGTCATGAAAAAGTTAATTATGTCTTTTTAGCTGGAAATCATAAATCAAAGGATAAACACTATGGGGTTTTACTGTTACATCAGTTGTTAATAACACCACATAGAGTCTTTTCCATTGTATTCAAGATCAGTTTTTCTTTTTCAGAAGACCAAATCTCCATGTTCCAGATCGTGCAAAGGCTACTTTGGTGATATTTTTGGATATGCAACTTGAACATGTTTGTACTAAAGCTGGAGGTATCATATGGGTTTCTGGCAGCATTTAGTCATATTGGCCAGTAATAGAATAGAATCTCCCTCACAATTCTAAAATTCATGGGACAGTCTATTATTAACTCAGGAAAACTTGGGGTGCCTAGATGTGGTTGATTTCATGATCATCAAGGATACAGGCAATACTTTGAGGCTTATAAGTGTTATGCTTTCTATGACTTTTGATGTTTATAACTGTAGAATTCCGTTAGTTATCTTTACAGTTTCTGAACTTTGTGGGAAATAAGGACAGTGAACTTTCTAAGTAAATGACAAATCTTTATGGTTTTAAATAACAATGGCACATAAAAGTCTGTCCCTTTTACTGTGGAGATACAATGGGATACTCAATACGAGGAATACACGGCTCTCCTGCAAGGAAAATCTCCAAAGCAGCCTAAGAAGAAGCAAAAATAGTCAGAAGATAGTTATAGCCCATTGAGAGGTATTCAAATGGGACTTAAGGGTTGGCTCTTCTCCATGTCCTGCCTTTGCATTCTTGACAAAGTTATGTAATTGGCAAATAGGACATTCATAGGAAATACCCTTAATATTATCTCACCAAGTTTGGTTTAATATCATTGCCAATATATCTCTGCTGTTATGAATATTTTCAAGAATCATTTTTCTAAACTTCAGCTTTCTTAGGGTTATTTTCTTAAGCAATAGTAAACTGCATAAAATTTCTTTAATTTGTTGTGCTTTACTATATGTGGTTTCTAAAGACATCAGGAAATATTTCCTTCCAAAGTATTTTAATGTTATCAATGAACCCATAATCATACCTATTATTAGGATAAATATATGCTCTTTTATAATTTGTCAGTTGGAAGTTCTTGGTGAGAGCAATGAATCCAATTGATTAAACTGATGTAATTTCTAGAATACTTTTATATTTCAATAGCAAATTCACATCAGTGATAGCAGAGCATTTTTTGAAGTATGAACCATTGACAAACAAATTTAATTAAGGTTTATCCATAGGACTTTTAGAGAGTTTGGGTATGGTGTGGATAGTACTCAACATAATTAAGAATTATTGGCTTATCTTTCTCCAGATTAGAGAATAAAGGTGGCTGTGTTTAAAGTACTTCTGCAATAGACAGTGATATGTGAATGGGAGACAACACTAATTCATAGGAGGAAAGGCAACTAATCATGAAGTGGTATTTCCTGTCAACAGAAGAGTCTATAGGACAGAGTATCTTTAAGTTTAGTGGAGATCATCAAATGAAAACAACTGAAGTAGTCACCACTTTTGTTGCTACTGCCTTTATAGAAGGTGGATATGCCTTGGCTTTTGGACTTAATGGAAAATTGATATAAACAATGGCTCTTTGATGGTTCCCATGTAATAAGGGCAGAGGCACTTATTGTGCCTGTGCAAACATTTTGTGAACAAACATAAAATAGGGTTTTTGTGAACCCAGAATCTTGGAGCTAATCTGTTTGTAGTTTGTAGACTTTACCAATCTTTGAATTTAGTCATAAGTGTACTTTTTCTTAACTTGATGAGTACCTAAGTACTCTTGCCCTGTGAAAGACAATGTCAAGAGAATGAGAAGACAAGCTGCAGACTGGGAGAAAATATTTGCAAAAGACACATCTGATAAAAGACTGTTACATGAAATATACAAAGAATTCTTAAAAATCAACTATATAAAAATGAGCAATCCATTAAAAATTGGGCCAAAGATCTGAACAGAAATTTCACAAAGGAAGATACAGGTGGCAAAAAAGCATATAAAAAAAAATGCTCACATCATATGTCATCAGGGAAATGCAAATTAAAACAGTGAGATACCACTACATATCCATTAGAATGGGCAAAGTCTGGAACACTGACAACACCAAATGCTGGTGAAAATATGGAGCAACAGGAATTCTTAATTCCTGTTGGTGAGAATGCAAAATGGTACAACCACTCTGGAAGACAGTTTCTTAAAAAACTGAACCTACTTTGCCCATATGATCCAGCAAATGCACTCCTTGGTATTTACCCAAAGGTGTTGAAAACTTATGTCCACACAAAATCCTTCACAAGGACGTTCATAGCAGCCTTATTCATAATTGCCAAAACTTGGAAGCAACTCAGATGTCTTTCAGTAGTTGAATGCATAAACAAACTGTGGTACATCCATGCAATGGAATTGAAATATTCAGTGCTAAAAAGAAATGAGTTATCAAGCCATGAAAAGACATGGAAGAAACTTAAATGCATTTTACTAAATTAAAGAAACAAATTGGAAATGGCTACATACTGTATAATCCCAACTATATAACATTCTGGAAAAAGATGAACTATGGAGACAGTAAAAAAAAAAATCAGTGGTTGTCAGGGGTTGGTAGGGGAGAAGTGATGAATAGGAAGACCACAGAAGATTTTTAGGGCAGTGAAAATACTCTGTATGATCCCATAATGATGGATACATGTCTTTATATATCTGTCCAAAGCCATGGAATAGCCAACACTGAGTGAACCTTAATGGAAACTATGGACTGCGGATGATTAAGATGTGTCAGTGTAGGTTCACCAATGGTAACAAATGTACCACACTGGTGGGGGATGTCAATAATAGGGGAGGTTATGTATATGTGGGGGAAAGAAGGTATATTGGAAATCTCTGCACCTTCTCCACAATGATGCTATGAACCTTAAACTTCTTTAAAAAAGTCTTAGTTTTAAAATATACAAGCATTAAAATATATTTATATTAATAAATTTTTAACATAATTACAATTTTGAGACTTCTAGTCAAATCTAATTACCCTTCTCTTATAAGATTAATGGAGAAATCTTTGTATAACCTAATGATCATTTTAGGAAAACGAAAAATGATATAGGCAGAGAGATATGTATTATTCATACATATGTATGTATATTCATACATTCATACATATTTCTGAATTTGAGAAAGGTAAAGTTAATAATAGTTTTTAGACAAGATATGGTATATATATTTAAAGAAAAAAGGATTTATAGACACCATTGTAACAACACTCAGTAATAAACAACAATAATTGTTAGAGACTTAACATTTTAAAAAGAAATATTTCCAAATTTATTTAACCATATGTCAAAAGGAAGAGTTATTTTAGTGACAAAAGGAATATTTTAGTGACAAAAGGAAGCACTATATATGAGCAGAAAATAACTTAGCCATTTTATAAAATAAATAAGAAACAATTCTAACTTGTTTTATGTATTATTCATAAAACAGTTTATATTGAGTTAATTATTAATATACTTTTATATGGCAAAGATGCATAAACATACAAATAGGGAAAAAATTTAAAGCTTTTAACTAAAGCTTTAAAATATAATTAGCTATCAGCATTTTAAAGAAAATAATATATGTATCATTACATTTGCTCCCTTGAAAAACTGTAAGAAACTAACACAACATTGTAAATCAACTATAATCCAATAAAATTTAAAAAAAAGAAAAACTGTAAGAAATTTCTTAATAAACAAGAATAAAGTTATGTCCATTATCTTTTATACATATTCATATTTCTCTGTAATTATTTTAGGTAGTTTGGTCATTCACTTATATTAATCATCAACTTTAAATAATGATTTAAACCAAACAGTGGTTAACCAAATTAATAATTTTCTTTTCTTTCCAATACAAGAAAAAAAAAAGCATAACAAATAAAAAGTGATACAGTGAAAACTGTTTAGCTATTATTTTTCTTCATGAGAAATCATTTTATATTATTTTGACAAATTTTGAGATGACAAAAAAAGAAATATATACATATGATATCAAAAAAGACCTTCACATGTTCTCTTAATTTTAACCATTCAAATAAATAAGGTAAATTATGTTTAGTGACCAATGTTAAGCACGTATTTCTACTTAGAAATTGACCTGGTACATAAGGCTTATGTATTAGTTAACATAGTAATTTTGGATAAGGATAATATTAAATAAACTCTATAAAGCATGTCAGTCATTAACATTCCATTTATTTATATATTATATATATTATTTTATATATTTTATATTTATATATTATGTATTATATATACATATAGTTTTTAACAAGTTATAGACAGCTGATAATTTACATAATTCATATACCCAGTGCAGGAAATTCTGGGAGTTTAATCTTAAATCATGAGATACTTTAATCTTAAATCAGTTTAATCCTGATTTTATACGAGCTAAATATTTTGCTGACATTTTTTTAATGGTAAACTAAATTTTAAAAACTCTTTAAAATCATTCCAAAGGCTATTCTTTTGTCTTGGAACATTTTCTTTGTATCTAGTAGCTACAAATGAAGGTTATTATGCAAAAATACTTTTCAAAGTCATAAAAAGAAACAAAAAAGTTTAATTACTATCCTTTCATTCTTTTAGACATTTTTGACTGCCTTTCCAGATTAGATATTCCTATAGTGTGCATATAAGAATACAATCATTTTTTTCTCACCAATCTTTAAAATTTCAAAATTGAGGAAAAAACAAAAGCAAGAAGAAGGAAAACAAATAAAGTGAAGTGAGATGGAGACAACTTCAGACATATATAAAATTATCATTAAGAAGCACTAATGTTCTTCCTCTGCTAGGAGAAGGCAGAAAATTTAGATGCGGTAAAAGGCATTTTGACATGTATACACACAAAAAAGAAAAAGTGTGGTTGGATTAATAATTTGGGCCCTTAAAAACTTAACAAGCTGTATACTTAAAAAATAATAATACTTACTAATCCCCAAAGTAGAAACATAAGAGTGGAGTACTTCATATGCTAAGCAAAGTATTTTTCTTCCTTCAAAGCTGTTCTTTGTGTGCACTTCTCAGTAGAACAATTCTGTTCACCTCAAAATTCCAATAAGTAACCACTGCAATTTCAAATTATCCTAATTAAATTGTGCCAGTCTGAGAAACATAATTTAACATTATAGTAAAGAAATATGAATAAAGAGAATGTTTGGCCTGGAAGAGTCATATTTTATATTAAGAAGGCAACATGAGAACAACAATGACCAATAACAATGATGTTTCTGCAAACTTGTGTCTTTAGAAATTGACCAAAGACCAATTGACAAAACTTCTGATTCTGAGCAGATAAAATTGCACAAAAAAGTTCTCAGAAACGTTAATACAAGACTGAGAAAGAAGTTCTTTGTAAGGTTTCAAATGATGAGAAGAGGACACATTTCTCACAACTCTGGTCTGAGAAGAAATTAAGAACCCCTCGACTTCAGGGTTGATTTGAGGAAGCTGATCATGCTACCATTCTCTCAGTTTTCCCCTTTTAAAGATTACAAAACAAAACAAAACAACCAAAAAACAGTCAAGACAAAAAACAAGTAAACAAACCATAGGAGAAGAAATTAGAAGACTAGGGAAAAAAAAATCATTAACAAACAATAGAAGTCCAGACAACCAAAATTCCCAGAGGACTTTATTTCTTGGCAAACAAAACAGAATAAAGCCAACAATGAAGGGTCTCAGCAAAATACTCGTGCCCCATTCTTAAGTTTACCAACCAGTTACGGACATGGTAGCCTCATCTTGGCCTCTCCCCAGGGATTGCCTATGTGCACACTATTATTAGTGCTCATCTGGGCAGTGTGCACTTCAGCTGGATCTTGAGGGCTTTAGTTGGATCTTCAGCTGGATCCATTTCTCTCATAAACCTCAGGGGACACATCTGTAGTCAGACAAAATTGGGATTATGGCATCTCTTCCAGGTTGCCCATTTTATTGGCATAGGGTTGCCTGTAGTAATCTCTCATGATCATTTGTATTTCTGCAGTGTCAGTTGTTACTTCTCCTTTTTCATTTGTAATTCTGTTGATTTGAGTCTTCTCCCTGTTTTTCTTGATGAGTCTGGTTTACCGATTTTGTTTATCTTCTCAAAGAACCAGCTTTTGGTTTTATTGATCTTTGCTATTGTGTCCTTCATTTCTTTTTCATTTATTTCTGGTCTGATCTTTATGATTTCTTTCCTTCTGCTAACTTTGTGGGGTTTTTTTCTTCTTTCTCTAATTGCTTTAGGTGTAAAGTTAGGTTGTTTGAGATTTTTCTTGTTTCTTGAGGTAGGCTTTTATTGCTATAAACTTCCCTCTTAGAACTGCTATTGCTGCATCCCATAGGTTTCGGGTCATCATGTTTTCATTGTCATACATTTCTAGGTATTTTTTGATTTCCTCTTTGATTTCTTCAGTGATCTCTTGATTATTTAGTAGCATATTGTTTAGCCTCCATGTGTTTGTAGTTTTTACAGTTTTTTTCCTGTAAGTGATATCTAGTCTCATAGCTTTGTTGTCAGAAATGACACTTGATATGATTTCAATTTTCTTAAATTTATGAAGGCTTGATTTGTGACTCAAGATATGATCCTGGAGAATTTTCCATAAGCACTTGGGAAGAAAGTATATTCTGTTGTTTTTGGATGGAATGTCCTATAATTTTCCATTAAATCCATATTGTTTAATGTGTCCTTTAAAGCTTGTGTTTCCTTATTTATTTTCATTTTGGATGATCTGCTCATTGTGAAAGTGGAGTGTTAAAGTCCTTTACTATTATTTTGTTACTGTTGATTTCCCCTTTTATGGCTATTAGAATCTGCCTTATGTATTGAGGTGCTCCTATTTTGGGTGCATGAATATTTACAATTGTTATATCTACTTCTTGGATTGATCATTTGATCAATATGTAGTGTCCTTCTTTGCCTCTTGTAATAGTCTTTATTTTAAAGTCTATTTTGTCTGATATGAGAATTGCTACTCCAGCTTTCTTTTGATTTCCATTTTCATGGAATACCTTTTTCCCTCCCTCCACTTTCAGTTTGTATGTGTCCCTAAGTCTGAAGTGGGTCTCTTGCAGACAGCATATATACGGGTCTTATTTATTTATTTATTTTTCTTGCGTTATGCGGGCCTCTCACTGTTGTGGCCTCTCCCATTTGCGGAGCACAGGCTCCGGAAGCGCAGGCTCAGCGGCCATGGCTAACGGAGGGCCACCCCATTTAATTTCCAGTGCGAGTCTTTCTAGCACCAGAGAATTCCAAGTCTTGTACTGAGATTGAGGTGTCTTAAGATGGAAGCTTCCTGCACCACTGAGCCGTGGACCAGGAGGACAGCTGCCCTGAAGAGGTGTTCAGACATGCTGTGGACTTTGTATTAAAAGGAAATAAACTTTTCTGGGTTATGCCACTGAGATTTATTTTCTTAATGATTTGGGGTTTGTTTTTGTAGGTCTTTCCTTCTCTTGTGTTTCCTGCCTAGAAAAGTTCCTTTAGCATTTGTTGTAAAGCTGGTTTGGTGGTGCTGAATTCTCTTAAACTTTGCTTGTCTGTAAATACTTTAATTTCTCTGTTGAATCTGAATGAGATCCTTGCTGGGTAGAGTAATCTTGATTGTAGGTTTTTCTCTTTCATCACTTTAAATATGTCCTGCCACTCCCTTCTGGGCTGTAGAGTTTCTGCTGAAATATCAGCTCTTAACCTTATAGGGATTCCCTCTTATGTATTTGTTGTTTTTCCCTTGCTGCTTTTAATATTTTTTCTTTGTATTTAATTTTTGATAGTTTGATTCATATGTGTCTTGGCGTGTTTCTCCTTGGATTTACCCTGTATAGGACTCTCTGTGCTTCCTGGACTTGCTTGACTATTTCCTTTTCCATGTTAGGGAAGTTTTCAACTATAATCTCTTCATATATTTTCTCAGATCCTTTCTTTTTCTCTTCTTCTGGGACCCCTATAATTCAAATATTGGTGTGTTTAATGTTGTCCCAGAAGTCTCTGAGACTGTCCTCAATTATTTTCACTCTTTTTTGTGTATCCTGCTCTGTAGTAGTTATTTCCACTATTTTATCTTCCAGGTCACTTATCTGTTCTTCTGCTTCAGTTATTCTGCAATTGATTCCTTCTAGAGAATTTTTAATTTCTTCTATTGTTTTGTTCATCATTGTTTGTTTGCTCTTTAGTTCTTCTAGGTCCTTGTTAAAAATTTCTTGTATTTTCTCCATTCTAGTTCCAAGATTTTGGATCATCTTTTCTATCATTACTCTGAATTCTTTTTCAGGTAGACTGCATAATTCCTCTTTGTTTGTTTGTGTGGTGGGTTTTTACCTTGCTCTTTCATCTGCTGCATATTTCTCTGTCTTCTCATTTTGTTTAACTTACTGTGTTTGGGGTGTTCTTTTTGAATACTGCAGGTTCATATTTCTCTTTGTTTTTGGTTTCTGCCCCCAGTGGGTGAGATTGGTTCAGTGGCTTGTGTAGGCTTCCTGATGGAGGGGACTGGTGCCTGTGTTCTGGTGGGTGGGGATGGATATTGTCTTTTTGGTGGGTAGGGCCACATCCAGTATTGTGTTTTGGGGTGTCTGCAATCACCTTCTACTCCAGTTGAGATAAAATGTAGAATATTTAATCCTATCTTCAAGATCCTATTGTGTTTGGTTCTTGTCCTGTTCTCCAGTCCCCTCTGGTACCATTCTCATTCTACCAGTACTTTCCAGACTTACTAGTTTTCCTCTTAACATCAAGGTCATCTACCTCTTTCCTGTACTCACTGCCTAGAATGCCCTTCCCCAATACTATTTTTTACCTAGTTAACTCCCCCCTCCATTCACTCGTTCATTTATTACTTTATCAAGTACTTACTGGACACCATTTCTGTGCCAGGCTTAGGCACAGGGGATACTTTCATAAGTGAAACTAGCAAAGTCACTGTTATTTTGCGATTGGCTCTCCACTGAGTGCTGCTGTGTCACCTGCTCTGTGTTCCATGGGTTGTAAATTGTCATCTTTACCTTATAAAAGGAGCATGTAGCATAATCTGTATCTTTGGCATATTTCTATCAGTTATTTTCATACTTGTGGAAGAAATATACTTCTTTTTGCCTGCTTCTGGACATTTTTACATACTCTTAAAGACAATTTATCAATGTCACTTCTAACTTTATTTTTTATCAATAGTGTTTACTTAATATCTATTTCCTCTGTGCAGTTTAACAAATGTAGTATTTTGAAGCAGCATTGTTTTTTCTCCTGATTCTTTTGTTTGTTTCCTGTCTTGTGGTATTTAATAACACTGACCACAATATAGATTTATTAAATGAATTAATATATATTCATTTTTTTCTTCCAAATTGAGAGAAACTATTCCTTTGACAATAAGAAGGAAATATTATGGATACATCTAAATAAACTTTTAGATTTCTAAATAAGAAAACCTTATTTTCTTTTATTATTCAGGATATATAATGACTACAATAACTACAGATCATTAATTGGTTGGTGTCCAGAATATTGTATCACTGAAAGTAGATAAACATAGATATTATTTGGCTCCACTTCAAGTAGTATTGAGATTTTATGCAAGATAATGTTTTGAGTGAACATAAGCAAATTTAGACAATTAGCATTGTTCTCTTTTTTTCTTTTTTTTAAATAAATATCAGTATCCTCCAATAGTTAGAAGTAAGTGAGTACTGTAGGTTTCCTAACCATACCCTTACTACCAGGACACACCCACTTCCATAGATGCCACAATGAAGCAAATAAAAAGAGAGATAAAGAATATCTTTCATCTACTTACCATTTGATAGCTCCATCATTCATAAACAGTACTTCCTTCTGTCAAAACCTAGCAAAGGAGTTTGGGAAATATTATTTGCTTACCTCTAGTTCCAGTAATTCAGAGAAGGTCATATTTGGGGCGAATACATTATTGGTACATAGCTGGAGCACTGGAAGTCTCATCCTGGGTAGAAAAGCATGAAGAGTTCTTTAGATATTTATGGGAATGATTCTAAAATATTTCTAGCCAATACCACAAATTTCACCAGTAAGAGTCTAATTTTGACTCTCATTATGCTAATGATACAGATAGCTGAAGTGTATTTGCTGCCTCTGGTACATGGTCTTCAAACCCCTTAGAGTTGTATTCCTCATTAGGGAACAGAGTGCCCCAAAGGCATAGATTAAAACTCACCTCTACTGATATCACACTGCCTTTACTAAAAATAATTAAAATAAATTAGAAATTAATTCAATTCTAATTAAAACAAATTAGAAAACACTTAGCATTATGAAATTGTTTTCTTGCTCTTTTGTTATTTTATTCTAACTTTGCTGTTTCACCATAGGGGTAAGATTATAATCACTACAACAAAACCAATGGAATCAGTTTAATTCAGGGTCCACAGATACTAGCAAGACTTCAAAGAACTTTTCTTCTACTTTACCAATATTTCACTGACTTCCTCCTCCTGAGAGAATGTGAAGAGATAGCTCATGTTTACTCTAATACTTCTTTAGGCTACAATGTGTTCCTTTGCTGGTTCCTTTGCTGTTACCTGCACCAACGACAGCGATATCACTTCAGTGCTGAAATAATTAATTGTCAAGTGACTTCTTACCTTGGTAACTTGTTCAGCTCCATGCTGCTACAATTGTCAATATTGATATTTGTTATTAATATCCAATGGAACCTTAACCCAAAAATTACTCATTTTTTTGCATCCTATCTTCCTAGAACGTAAGTAAGTCTATGAAAGGAAATATGATGCACTTCAGGAGTCTAGACATGTTCATTCATGACTGAAGCCAAAAACAAATCTAGTTCAGATTGAATTTGGAATCTCTGACATGTTTACATAGTTTAATGTTCCAGAAAAGCCCAAAGTGAAAATCTGAGCTTAGTTGTTTGTAGAAGTGCCCTCTTCCAGCTTTTATGTGCAAATGCTAATCAGATTATGAGCAACATGTGTTTTGAAGAATAAAGAGGAAGGTATGATTGCTAGTGGAGAAGTAGAAGGGACAAGGGCACTGGAGGGAATTTTATATCTTCCCTCCCACCTGGCCAAAATCATTCTTTATTTTAGTTTTCCATGTAGAGCATGAATAAAGCCAGAAGTGGAGGGAACCTGCATTTATGAGAGACTTTGTGTATTCGTTTAGGGTCTAGGTAACAAATGCCATAACAGAGTTGAGGAAGAGCTATTAAGCTTCCTCACATTCCTCCACTTCCAACAAAACATGGAATAATTGTGGCACTCTGACCTGGGTGTTGTGGCTTTCCCTCAGGTCTTGGTGTTTTCACACATGACACTGACACTGACCCCATAAGCAGTTGAGGGTTTCCTAATTAAGCAAACATAATGGAATAAACTAACTCAAAATCACTTGTAAGACACTTAGCATTAGATAGGGTTGAGGTACTAATATACCATAGACATCAATATTAATGTTACCTTGTTTTTCCTCACTTGTAGGTAAATCAGAATGAATGGATTTTCAAGGTTTGACTAGATTGCAGACATCAACTATAGTAATTCTAAGTGTCATATATCAATCTTACTGCTTTCTTGGTGTCTTAAAATAGAGTATTTTACCAGTTTCATAATTTGTATACAAAGAGTGCCTTCTTCTGAAATCAAATCCATGAAATTAATTTTTTCTAGACTGTCCTTGTGGAAAAAAAATAAAATTAGAAATTCTCTGTAAGGCTTCTGAAAAAAGATATCATTGGCATGCAATGAGGCAAGAAATAAACAATAGTTATTGAAGAAAATTAGTCAATCATTATGCCACAAATATATAATAGGATTTTTATTTCTAACCAATTTACTAATCAAATTACCTAATTAACAACTTCTGTAGGAAGATATTAGACTATTTTTGGAAAGACTATAGCAATGTTTAAGGAAAATCCATTTTATAAGGCAGTTTAGCTAGAAATGCTGTCCTTTCCATGCATACAATTATAGTCTTTTTTTATGAACGTTTTTCTTTCTTAAGGCTATTTACAAGACATGAAACTGTTTTACGTGTCTTTTGGGTTGGTGTTAATAGGAAAACATGAACTATACAGATTTCCCCTAAAATAGCAATGTCCATTCCCTTTAGAAACTCAAGCCTTTAAAAAGGTAATACAAATACAATTACAATAAATTAATTATTGTGCACATGGCATTTTACCTGAGAAGACAGATTATCTTGGATAAAATTAGGCAAAAGTGATTCTTATTCTATCAAGCACTCATCTTTAGATCAGTGTGCGTATGTGTGTTTTCATATGTGAGACGAGTTTGCATATACTTGAGTAGTTGTAATTTGGTTTAAAACCAAAACAAAAAGAAAGAGAAACTAAATGGGATTTCCGTTTACTGAACTCCTATCATGCCCCAGTCACTGTGACAGATGTTTTACATATGTTAACTCTTTTAATTATTAATTAATTACTTAATTAATTAAATGACGAAGCAAGGAAATATTATTGCCTATATTGGTCTCTTAGAAATCTACGATACATTGGTTATAATCTCGTTTAAAAATGTGTATCAAATGTTTTAACGTTTATGAATTAAAATAATAAGTTGTCATGTTTTGATCTATTAAATAAGCTTGTATTAGACTTTCATTAAGTGAAGAATTGCTATAAAATTGGCTGTCTCCTTCATCTCTTGTAGGATATACATATATCTCTTATCTACACATATACCATGCCATCAAAGGAAAATAAGAGGTGTACCATCAACAGAAAAATTATCTTTGGGCACTTCCTGAAGATAAAGGCATGCAGAAGATGAGATTTTATTAAAGAAAGAAAGAATGGCCTAAAAGGAGTCTCCTAATTGGCTCTCAACTTGCAGGTTCTGATTATGAGTAACAAGATAGAAATTACATTGCAGATGAAATTTCAGAAAAGTGAGGGAAAAAATGAAAATTCAAAAATCTTGCAAAGAGGAAAACAATTATTCACAAAGCAAGAGTTATCAGGTTTCTCAGATCTGAAGTTGATGAAAACATAGAATTCTGTACCCAGCCAAAATAAGATTTAATTCAAAGGATGAAATAAAAAAATGAACATAAATATAAGGATTCAGTGTTTGCAATCCATAGATACTCTTCCCAATAACGCATAGATGACATTTTCAAGCCAAATTAAGATGAATATAAAAGCAATGTTTGGAGTTTAACAATATAGTGCCCAAGGAAACAAACAAAATGATGGAACATATTAATTTAAAAAATAATTTAGGACAAAAAATTCAAGTTATCTTAAAAAAATAGAAAGACAAGGGAAATGAAAAAATTAAAGCATACCACAGTTCTTGCATTTTTGACCGAGAGAATAGAGATAGTGATTAATTTTACATTTTTTATTTAAAGTGTATTTATAGGTGTGATAAACATTTCAGGCTGAAGACTTCAAGAAGGTATCTGTAACACATTATTTTCAAAATATTAAGGGAAAGTTATATAACAAGAAGTTGACCAATGCAATAAACCTCAAAAGCTATGGAAGTGTGTATGTATGTGTGTGTGTGTGTGTGTGTGTGTGTGTGTGATCAGAAATTATCGTTAAATAGAAAAATAAGAATACAAGAATAATTCCAAGCATGGCTGTAATCACAATAAGTTAAGATTAGTTAAAATATCTTATTAGCACACAGGTACACTAGGATTAGGTAAGAAAACAAATTTTAGATATATGATATTTTTAAGGCTTATATCTAAATAAAAATTAGAATAAAGATTAGAAGATTGAAAATGAAGGGATGGATAAAAGTTTTAAAATAAAAAACGGAGGTATAGCAACATTCAACAAAATAGCTGAACAACAAGATAATTATAAATGATATAAAATCATTTACCAAGACTTTTGTAACAACTATATGTAGACAACTATAACTAACACACATTTTTACACTCATATGAACATTCACATGATGCCAATCAATCAAAAAATTCAAATTCTATGAAGCAGAATTCCACATCTCTAAGAATAAAGCAAAAATATTATACAACAACAAAAGCATAGATTAGGGAAGAAAAAAAGCTGTTTAAGTGGAATTTAAATGTCACAGTGAAGAAACCACACAACAAAACATATGGATTAGAAGTGGAGTAAAAAGATGAATTCCAAATGGAGGAAATTATTATTTTACAGATAAAAGTTTAGTATCACTAGAATATAAAGCATTTTTAAAAATTAGTAGAAAAAACTCTAACAGTATTCTAGTAAATGTTCATGAGATTTCAACAACCATGTTAAAAAATTCCAATAGACTGTACATATGTTTTAAATGCTTAAAAATACTGCAGTGGATAGAAATATTATGTAAAAATCCATGTGTTCATAATGATATTAACAAAATAATCCCATTGATCACTATTGAGCAATCCATAGTGCTCAGTAGGCAACATCCATCCTTTCTAAACACTGAGGGGAAACAAGGGATAAAATGAAACATTTTCTTTCTTTATTGTGTGAACTGTATTTAATAACCAAATAATTGATGTGGGGAGGTCTTCTATACAGAAAAAATCCAGTTAATAAAGACTAAATAAATGATAATTGCAGAGCATTATCATTTTGCAGCCTTTAGGAAATGATGGATTTAGACAGTAATTATCATTGGTTGCAAAAAACATTATATAAAAGGTTCATGGAAAACTTTAGAATGGATGGATCAAGAGGACAACATATAAACTCACTAAACAATCTCAACATCACGAAAAGAAAGATGACCAGATAGCATATATATTTTCCTATATATTGCAATAGATAATACACTGGACTGCCTATAAATTATTCTTGCCAAAACACTGAATTTGAATCTGATAGAGCTTCTAGATCTAAATATCAATTTACCAGCATTATAGAGGATAGAGGCATATATAAACCAATGCCATGACATTGTAATCAGTCAAATCCAGAATGCAGGACATTCTACTAATAAATGGCAAAAGGAAAGATGAGGAGGGGAAGTAGAGATTTACAGATTCACCAGGCTCATTATCTGGAACTTGCTTTATTCTGACTTAAAGAAACAATCTAAGAAGAAAAAATAAGATAATCATGGAAATTAAACATTATCTGATATTGCTAATATTAAGAATCAATTTAGAAACTTTTCTGTTAAAAAGAGAAATAAGATAAGGATTCCAGCTATTCTTGCTTCTATTCAATATTACACTGAAAGTTCTAGCCAAGTTAATAAGACAGATGAGAAGAATTAAAATGGACACAACCTCTCATCAGTGGATGAGAGTGCATGATCTGGCTTAAATTTTCTCGAGAATCTATGTCAACATTACAGTAATAGAGTTCAGAAAGATGACCAGATACAAGAAAATTTTAAAATATAGGTCCATAGACGTCTAGTTTCTAGTTCTGCAGGTAAGGAGCCTGGAAGTGGCCACTTCATCCTAACAAGTAAAGAGCTGACAGACTGAAAAATTAACAACTCTTCTCAGACCATTAAGAGACTGGAGGGCACAGGGCAAACCACTGCCCTCACAAGTGGAACAGACAAGTGAATATTCTGCAACATCCTGGAACAGTCTCACAAGCTGAATCCACCAGAGGAACTGGTTCTCTGGTAGAAAAATATTAACTGCAATTGAAAAATTTCTGGAGGCTCAGTGCAGGCAACTCCGAGTTAAAAACTCCAGGGAAATCCAGTCATGGCAGACACCCCACAATATTGGGAAATTTACTTCCAGGAGCTTGACCAGGTTCCCAAAAAAAATATCAGAGAAAAATTCCTTCATGTTTCCTGAAAGTAGGGGAAAAGGAACCATTTTGAGATATGTCAGAGCACACTGTTCTTAACAAGACCTGCCCTCAGTAGAAACTAGTTAACCAGAGCTTAACTTGTGGGTTAATATCAGAGCCTAATTGAACTGGGGGAAAAGAAATACACAACTCTAGTAGGCTCTAGCCTTCCATGTAGAAGAGAAATACCCAGCTCTAGCCCACCTTAGGCATCCTGTCCTACCTAAGAGGAGGTGGGGGGAAAAAAAGAGGAACTCTTGTGAAGGTCACAGTCTAGAAGTACAGGTTCAGTACTTTCTGAATGCCTCATTTAAACCATACAAATGTTTTCTAAATTAGGTGTCACTGTTGTCCTAATTTCATAGATGAGGCATAGAGAGATTACATTATTTGCTCAAGGTCACCAAGCATATAAGTAGCTGAGCCCAGCGTTGAACTCAGGTCTGTTTGTCTCCAGGGTCAGTGCCTTATTCCCAAAGTGGTTAATGGTTAATTGTGGAGTAAACATGCTACAATGGAGGCCTCAGATTTATAACAAGCAATGATCTTGGTAAAATCTAGTAGATTGATTAGAGTTGATAGAGTGTGAATGAATTTGAGCAAATACCTTGAGGTGATGGTAAGATTTAAATAAGAGGATGGAGGTAGCATGGGGATTACAAGAAGAGAAACATATTACATAGTAAGTAACAAAGATCCGTGTTTTGTAATCTGCTACTGAGCAATCAAAATTTGGCTAGTGTGACTGAGGAACTAAATATTTTTTTATGCAACTGTAATTTAAATTTAAATAGCCTCATGTAGGCAGCAGCTGCCCTATTGGGTAGCACAGCTCTAAATGCTTAAGCCAATTTTAGAGAGTAGAGAATGAGGAAAAAGTTAAAGAAACATAGTCTTTTAAAAAAAGTTAATATGTAACTAATTAATACTTGTAATACACAAAATTATAAAGACTATAATACAATAATTGCCACAAATATTATAATCTATATTTATATAAACCTTTCTGTATGTTCAATAAATTTGATTAGCTTAAGTAGAATTTTAAAAAGTATGTAATACATTGTAAGAAAAAATTGCTGTTTTCTTAGAAATAAACAGGAAAACAAATCAATGCAAATAAATCAACTTTTTAATTTTAAACATATTATCTGGATATATTTTCAATTTCAAAGTACACATAAAAATAATCTCACTCAAATTTCATTGTTTCTTTTTAAATGTAGAGAAATGTTGCAAACTAATTTCATTTAAAAAGCACTAAACCAATAAATACACCATTACTATGAATAAGAATTCCAAATCTCTTATTCTGTTGCAGAGAAAAGGTCATTTTAAATAAAACAGAGCAGATTTGATTATCAAGTAATACTTTTCTTTTACTGAATTGGAATTCTGTAAAACCATTGCATAGACAATATCATATACCCCATGTATATATAAATAAAATTATTTGCTTATGTTATTTATGCCTAGATACCTATGCACTTTATTTTTATTAAATATATCTAATTTATTTTAAATATGATTATTCATTTCCGAGTCTTTAAGGTTATTTCCTACTATTTGTAAATAATTGCTTTTATTTCTTATTTTCTCCAACTTTTTAAATTTAGTTTACTAAAATGTGGAATGACATCTACTAACGAAACATTTGCCTTTTAATTTGGATGGAAAGTCTTACAACTTTTCAGTTTCTTGGGAATCAAATTGTTCATGCAATCATCATTCAATTTTAAAAATTCTTGTTCTTTTACAATCTAAAAGGAAAAACTTCTGAAGGGAAAAAAGAAAGGCAAAGACTCCAATACCCAAACAAAAATAAAATAAAACTGTTTTGGAGACTTTCACTCTAAGATAATGTTCCATCTTAGCATTGCTCAAGGAACACTGAGTAATGATATGCAGTAAATAACTTCAAAGAACATTGAAAATAACTATCTCAATATTTCAGTAGACTGATTATAAAGAGAGAAGATGTATGAATGTTAATAAAGCATAATTTATTACAGAATATATTTGGCAACATATTTCTGTCTGTGGTATCATTATATACGTTTTACTTTCAGAATTTAGATAATGTTAAAATTTAAGATAAAAATTCTTGATGGTGATTATTTCTGAGTAACAGTTAACACAATAAAACACATTTCACATGAAATAAACATTTCTCAGTTATTCAGCTCTCAAAGTTTCTTATAATGGGGAGCATGGATTAAAGTGTCAGATTATATGACATTATTTTGAAGAGACCAATGTTAAGTTATTAAACTAAAAATTGAGTCCCTTCAAGTTATGATAATTCTTAGAAAATAGTTTTACTTCTAATTTAAAATATACTAATGATTACATAGTAAATTTTATATATAGCATAAAATAACTGTTCAATTATATATTTACATAAGATCATATATGATTTTATAATTGACCTTAGTTTGTTCTATAAAATGGAGGGCTTAATCCTCTTTTAAATTGGACTAAAATTCTTCCCATCACAATTTTAGTTTACTAATTAAATATATATCATTCATATTTGTTTTCAAATCCATGTAGAAAGGGTTGATAAAGAACTTACAATACACCAGAAGCATTTAGATTATAAGATAAAGTGAAAAGATAATGAAGGTTTTTTTCCCCATGAAACTTTTTTCTTCTTGCTTATACTAAAAACCTACTTTTCTATAAATAGATCTCTATTCTTAATGGGGCAGTTGCCTAAGTGTCATCATGTTGCTAAACTCTCCACAGCACCTTTTTTTCCTCTTCTATTAGACATGATCATTATGTTTAAAATACTGGATAAAAAACAAAACACAAACAAAAACAGAAAAACACCCTTTTTCCTCCTGTCATAACGCAGCTCATTCATAGTTATGCCAAATGCTCTTTAGAGTTGGCAATGAACAAACTCACCACAGAACCTAAGGTTTTAAGAGGTAGTTTGAGCTTTGTCAACTAAATTGATGCTGCCTTTCTTGGCTCATCATTTTATTATGTAGTGTTTAATCAAATTGGACATTAAATTTTTAAATAATGTTTAACCAATAAAATGTAATGCCATCTTACAATATATTAAATCACTACATAGGAAATAATGGATTTATCCATCTTAGGCATGTCCAAAGTTCTGATTCTTTCAAATCATTTCCCACTATTCTCTACCACATATTACCTTTAATGTATCATGTTCATTCCCAACTCAAAATAATTATTTCTATTATTGCCTCCCCTGAAATGTTTTTATCCTTTTACTCTTTATATTACTGTTCATACTTAGCCATAGCTGCCAATAAAATGTTTCTGTCCATTGATTTATTTTTCCAGCCCCCTCTGCCTGACATTAGTGTCTCATTCCCTGAGCTCTGGATATATCTTTGTGTTATGACATACCCACATAAAAACATATTTCTCTGAATTGGTTTTAAATATATGGAAAGCAAGCCCTGAATCTAATACAGAAAATGAAAATTCTTCAGTGCTTAGAATAGATAGACTATACACATGAATGGGCTCAATAAATACCTGTGTAGTGAATGTATAT
Organism: Lipotes vexillifer; assembly: GCF_000442215.2. NCBI lineage: Eukaryota > Metazoa > Chordata > Mammalia > Artiodactyla > Lipotidae > Lipotes > Lipotes vexillifer. Next base: position 2,287,534 of record NW_006770909.1, read on the forward strand.
AGCATTCAAATTATAGAGGGATAGAGAAATGTATTCTTTTTTTTGTCAATTATGAATATAGAGAAGGCTTAAGTTTTGTCTACTTCTGAATGCACCCTTGCCACTGGAACTGGTGCATTCCAATTCCAATGCTTATGACATTTAATATTTTGGCTTCTAAATGGATATAACATTTCACTATACATGCCATCATTAGATTACTTTTATCTTAAATAGAAAGAATATTTTATTTTTGAATTTTAAAAGGTCACTTTTCCCTTACCTGACTAAACCACATCCTGTTCAAATAATTTTATTTCCAGTTCTTTCTACTGGAAATTGAATAAATTGAAGCATTGTTCTTTTATAATGTATGATAGGCTTGTAAAAAATGGCTGCAACTTTACTGCAGCTGGGGGAAAAAAATAATCTATAAATCAATCGATGGCAGCTTCCCCAGCCAAAGATAGCTGTATGTCTTTTAAAATTTTAGTGAAGATTAAAACTTTGTCATTTCAGTGCATCACTCAATTTAACATCACTCAATTTAACATAATGTTCTCTGGAGAATGATGCAGATAATGATATGCTAACTGTAAAGATGTAATGACAAATGTCTGGGATAGAAGCTATCCTGGTTTGAATTTTTTTCTTTTTAAAATGCAAAGGGTCTTATACAAGCTTCTGAATATGATAACTAGCTAATAAAAGTATAGCCTCGGGCTTCCCTGGTGGCGCAGTGGTTAAGAGTCTGCCTGCCGATGCAAGGGACACGGGTTCGTGCCCCGGTCCGGGAAGATCCCACATGCCACGGAGCGGCTAGGCCCGTGAGCCATGGCCGCTGAGCTTGCGCATCCGGAGCCTGTGCTCCATAACGGGAGAGGCCACACAGTGAGAGGCCCGTGTACCGAAAAAATAAAAAAGTATAGCCTCATCTGTTAACTGGAAATGATGACATTCTGATAAAAAGTTAAAGATACCATCCACGATAGATGTTTAATAATACAAATAACTTCAATTTTACTGTTTTTGTGCTGAAGCTGTACTGATATTGCAGCTCCATTAATGAATGTAAAAAATAAGCTTCATCAATAAAGACAAAGGAAACATACCTTGAATCACTGATTAGGACATACTCTAAATTCATTTAAATCTTATAAAATTTGATTTAGGTGTATACATATATATATGGAGATATATATGGAGATATATATGGAGATATATAAGGAGATATATATATACATATATATATAACTCCTTTTTCATAAATATTGATTGTATGCATACACCAACAACTGATATTTTTTTATTGAACTTATGTATCTGTTTAATAAGTTTCTCCTGTGATATCAAACACTGTATTTCCCTATAATTCTTACCCAATATATGTGCTGAGTTCTTCCTGGTGTACATAGAAAGTTACTGAGTGACGGACTGCAAAATCATTAAGACTGAATATCTCCTTACTACAAAAGAGATCTTCAATTAATGTGGATTAATTTTTCACAAAAATCACAAAATAAATATTATACTTTTGTAGGCCAATGGGGATAAAATTTTGAAGGTGAAGTTCATATTTTAAGAAGCAACGTTCTTTTCTCCCTTTTATCTTTACAAACTCATTCATTATCCCTCCCCTACCATCTTCCCACAAAAAATTTTATTATAGCCTTCTTGCTGCACTGCTCATCAATTCCTCTCTCATCCTCCCACATTCCTCATTTTACTGGTTAGAGATTTTCAATCCTTTAGCCTGCACTGATACGCTAGAATTTGACTAAATATGATGCTCAATATCAGGAACTGAAGGAGAGTTTTCCTGGAATATCAAAATGAGATGCCCAGATGTCTACTGGATTCCCGTATATTTCTGGGTACCCAAAGTGCTGCTTTACATCTTTTGCTGCAGAGAACAGTGTCCTTTCTTATTGAAAAATGATCTGTATCTTACACCATTAAGCTTTATTACTCTAGTGTACTTGTGACAACAGCAAAGGACCCCAAAGACACTGTAATTGAACCAGTGTGACTCTCTGCTTACTCTTCTCACCTTGGGAAGTCATGTTATGTGATATTTACATTGATTACTAATACAGTGCTACATATACAATCTAAATGCCTAATACAAGACCTAGTATTGTGACTCAGTCAACACTAAATGAATGCAAGCTGGTGAAAATAATGTTGCTATATTTCTAATTGGCTTGTTGATTTGCAACCTCCTTAGGAGATGCCCAAGTGTAATCAGCAACCACCCCTGTATGTGGAGAGCAGGGAGAGACTGAAGAAAAGGCAGACTATGTCAGATTGGTAGGTGGCAGTTTTAACAAGCAAGGGAACTTATGGTGCTTGTCTTGGGCAGCGACAAGATTAATAGATTTCTTCACCTACTGGGCAGAATCTTAAAAGTTTATATAGAGGTCTTAACTGGATTCAATCGCATGCCCAGTTCAGACAGCCTCAACACCACATTCCTATTTCAAAGCTGTATCTATTTCAAAGCTACTTTGGAGTAGCTTCTGGGAATGGGGGAAGCAAGCAGCACACACATCCCAAGGACAGGGGAGGGGGTGGGGAGCCTCCAATTGCCCAGGTTCAGCTCGTGGGTCAACTGGCAGTCACATCTTCTGATGACCTCCTCCAACATGGCTTTGAATAGAAATTATACAATAGGAACATTAAAGAAACAGATAAAATTTAGTTCAAATTATTGCAAGTGCAACATAAATAGGTAAAGTAGACATGTAAATTTGTGCACAAGAAATGATAAAGTTTCCAATCCCTAAATTGTGGGAAACGTAAATGTGGACTGGAAACACGCACAAGAAGCTGCCACTGTCAAATACTGCCTTGAATATGAATTATGAGAAATGCATACCGGACAAAAAGTATTGTGTATGCATGTGTGTGTGTTTGTGTTTGTCATGAAACTCCTATTCAGCACTTTGCATTGGAATATATCTGTTGATTATCATATTTAGAGACCTTATCTTGTAAAACGGAAGAATACTAGAAAAATATAGAATGAATGTTCTGCCTCTTTGCAATTCTAAGTAAGATAGTCTTTGAAAACTCATAATTCAGAGGAATTCATAGTAAAGAGCGTCTTATAAATGAGATCAAATGATAAAAAAAAATGGTTGGTGATGAAAAGATATCAGAAAACTTGAGAAGCTTGTGACACCCAAAGACGCAGCTGGAAACTCTCTGGAACATTGCTATAAACTCTCATTACCCTAGTTTGATGACAATTGTTCATGCTTTTCACAGCTGTTTGAATTGCCAGAGCAGCTGTTACCTGCAAAAGATTATTTGAAGAGATTTGTCTACTGTAGACCAGCCAATAGCCCTCTTAAAAAGACTGACATGCAGAGAGCAAATAATTCAGCAACAGAAGTAAAACAGATACTAAATTAGGTCTGAGGGGTCAATTAAAGAAACATTGATAATTCATGGGGATTAGTGTATTGATTTCTCAAACTTGTCTCTCAAACCACTAAAGTGATTTCTGTAATCAGTTTCTCCCTCCTTTAAAGGATGAATAACTTTGGCAAATTTATAATTAATCATGATTTGGTATCTTACATAGATAAGTTGTCTTAATTACTTGCTATCCTGATAACTGTTAAAACTGAACACTGATTTCTATTTTTTACATTTTTTGAAAGAAAAGAATCTTGGCAAAATTATCTTTATCTGAGAATTTATAAACATTTTTAATTCTTTAGTTAATTTTTAGGCCTTTAGCATTGAACAGATGATCATGATCTGCTGAAAGTTCACTGGTAACTTTCCACCTGTCACGGAACTCTGTTTTGAAGACACTATAAATGGCTAATTGTTACTGATAGCATTATTTTTTATCTTTTTTATCTTATTTAATCTGTATATATTGAATTTCTTTGAATGATCTTAATGAAGTTCAAAACACTGTGTCAAGTCCAGAGAATTCTGTTGTTCTGTGTGCCCTATAGATTTATGTAAATTAGATCTTTCTTTAAGCCCTGTAATACTAAAGGTCTTTCATGTAAGAATATTCCTTTTGATCTCTCTAATAATACAGGTGTGTAAGAGGATTTTGTGAAGGCTTTTCAAGAGTCATATTCACTTCCTAGTAGCCTCTTCAGTTGTGCACACGAAGGATGATATGGCAAAACAATGAAGAGGTTTTTTTCCTGTAATATTAAAAGATGACAATTTGTAAAGTTTAAAATAACACTTCAAGTGACTCAGTTTGCAATTTATTAAGGCACAGGGTAGGGTTAAATATACCTAACTTATACTCTCACAAAGTAATTTTGTTATTATGATCATAGCTTTTGTCATGAAATAGCTAATATGTTTGTTCCATCTTTATAATTTGTAGCTAATTTTTTTCTTCATAGTGGAATGTCCATAAAATTTAAAGTAAATATTTAAGAATAGTGACATAATCTAATCATAATATAGTCCTTGTTATAGGGCATCTATACATCTATATATCATATTTCTTGTAAAATTGAGACATGTAATTGCATTCAATGGAGACATTCTGAAATGTAGATATGAAAATTTATTTCATTTTTTAAAAACAGTGTTGATGACTTCAATTCTATAAAAAGAACACTTTTTATAGAACCACTTTTAGAATTGGTTAAAGTGTTTTCAGTATTTGGATTTGTACAACAGAGTTTAAAATTGGAATTCATATGATTATTTTAAAATAAGGCCCATTATTTTGAGATAATGAAAGATTAATAGTGCATTTGGCATTTCTAAAATAACTAGTCTTGACTAGGGAATGGACTACAAAGCAGAATAGGGAACATACATAGCCTAAGAGAATTATGTTGTCTATATTTGACTTAAATTTTTAGATATTTTTACTTTGTTATAGTTTTTTGCTGATTTCTTTGTCCAGGGAAAATAATTATTTTTCACTTAATTCTAAGTTTAAGACAAAAGTGTGAAAATGTAAATAAAACTAGTCTTTCATCTTCCATTTAAAATTTGTCATGTTTGCTATATTTTTGCTATTCTACTAAATGTTTAATATGTAATAAAATATTCAATTTTCATAGCAACCCTAAAATATAGATATTATTATTATTATTTTGATTGTTTGAATTTTAATTTTGGCAGTAAATTTGCATATACTGAAAAGCATAAATATTAAGTATAAAATTTCATGAATTTAGACAAATGGAATCAATAACCCTCAGTAATCAATAATCCTCTCAGAATATACATATATATATATATATAGAGACATACATATTTATATACACATTTTATATATATATATATATATATATATATATACACACACATATATGTATATATGTGTATGTATATATATATATACACACACAGTCATCCAAACACACATATACATTTTTTTCTCCTACTCCCAGAAATTTCCTTATATTTTTTTTTCTGGTCAATTCATCTACCAGAAGCAACCACTGATTTTTTTTTAAATCATAGATTAAATTGTCTCTTTTCTAGGCATTAATAAAAATAGAATCATATACTCTATTGTGCCTGGCTTCTTGTGTTGAGTATAGTGTCTGTGTGAGATCCATTAATGTGATTGTGTATTAGGCATTGTTTTAAGTATTCTACTCCCTGAATTTATCAAAATCTGTCTATGCATTCCCCTGCTGATGGTTGTTTGGATTGTTTCCAGTTATAAATGATTATGACCATTTCTATACAAGTTATTTTGTCAATATATGTATTTATTTTTCTTCGCTAAATACTTAGGGATAGAATTACTGAGTCAAACTGTAGGTGCATGTTGAACGTTAAAAGAAAGTTAAGACATTCAGACCTGGGCTTTTCCCTGTGAACAGACTTTGAGTACTAATTAATCTCTTCACTTACAATAGCTCTATACAGATTATCTATTTCTTCTTAAGTTTGTTTGGTAGTTTGTGTCTTTCTAGGTATTTGTCCATTTCATTTAAATTATTTAATTTGTAAATATACAATTGTTCAAAATATTTTTTATACTTCTTTGTATTTCTGTAATGTCCAAGTAATGTCACTTCTTTGATTAATGACTCTTGTAATTTGAGACTTCTCTTATTTTTCTTGGCTAATCTAGCTAAGGTTTGTCAATTTTGTTGATCTTTTCAAAGAACGAACTTTGGTTTCACTGATTTTCTTTTTGGTTTTTCTATTCTCTACTTCATTAATTTCTGCTCTAATCTTTATTATTTCTTTTCCTGTGCTTGCTTTAGGTAATATTTGCTGTTCTCATGTCTTTTTGTTCCTCTAGTCCTTCTTTGCTGCTCTATTTTGTGTTAAGTGAATATTTTCTAATGTAGTATTTTAATTTCTTTAATGATTTGTTCACTGTTATTTTTTTGTTTTGTTTTGTTTGCTTTTCTTTTTGTTTGTTTTTTAGTGATTGCTCTAGGATTTCCCATATATATCCTAGCTTAGCAGCTTCAGATTTATGCTATATTTGAAAAGGCATTTTTAGTGTCTTTTATAAGTACAAAACTAACTTTACATGTGTTCTTTCCTTATTGATGTGGATTCCTAATTACCACTGGGGTCACTCACTTGCTTTCTGCCTGAAAAACTTCCTTTAGTATTTCATGTAAGGCAGTTCTGCTCCCAGAAAATTCTGTTTTTATTTAACTATGTAAGTTTTTATTTTGGTTTCATTTATCAAAGGTAGCTTTCCTGGATATGGGTTCTCAATTGAGAGTTTTTTCTTTGAGAATTTTGACTATGTTATGCTACTCTCCTCTTGCCTGCATTATTTCTGCTGAGAAGTTAGCTCTTAATCTCGCCAGGTTTCCCTTGTAACACCCAGTGATTAGAGCAAATATGTTTCATTGAAACACTGAGCTGTTTCCAATATAGAGAAAACTCTGGATAGGCTGGTTTTCTTGAGAGATGTTTCTTTCTTTCTAGGGAGCTCTGGGATCAGTATAACTGCTGCAATTTTTAACTTATGGGAAACTATCCTCTATGAAAGGAGTGTTTCCATTATATCCTTATAGACAGGGGTCCAGAATAAAACATCCCAGTCTTACCCCTCATAACTATTTTATTAATTTTGCTTTATTTACTTTTTCTCATTTTTATTTCTATTTGATTTATTTACTTCTCTCTTTACCACATTTGCCTCTATCTTGTCTTCTCTGTCCATTAAAAAGAGTATCCAAACAAGACTTTCTGCCTCCAATTTTTGTTTGTGTCTAGTTGTCTTCCACATTGCAGTGAGTTACCTTACTGCTATGCAAAGTTGAAAATACTTTTCCCTGCTTAAAAATTTTGGATGACTTTCTATTGTCCCTATGATAAAAACCAAACTTATTTACTGTTTAGAAGGCTTTCCAATATCTCAGTCTTATCCATTTATTTTCTCTTACAGCTTGACTCCCTTCTCTTCACACTCTTAAGTTCTAGCTATGCTGAACTCTTTTCATTCCTTGAATACACCATATTCACACTTATATCTGAGCTTTTGTGTATCTTTCCCCTGTGTGGAACTTTATCTTACCTCTCGTTTTTTTTAGTGTCTCAGCTCACCTCACCTGTACCAGTTTCAACGTCACTCTTTCTGAGCAAATTTTTGTATATAATTTCCACCCTAGTTGCACTCATAAAAACATAATTTTCTTGTTAAAACATTCACCTGTGGAGGTAGAAACCACTGGTCCCTTGTACACTATTGTTTTCCACAGTTGTCACAGTGCTTAAAACAATAGTAAACACTTTTTAAAAAATAATATCTCCAATGACTGTGGCTAATCTTTAAAAATAATTGGACATCAGAAATTTTGAAAATACTGCATGCTTGAGAATAGATGTTCTTGAAGTTCTAAAGATGTAATCTGGAGACTTGATGCTGCAAATAATTTATGTAATTATTCACATATATTTAAATTTAGTAGAATTTACCAAAATGTGATTCATACAAAATGGTGGTTCAAATCTCCAGTGAATTGTTAATGTAACCATGAAACCTAAAGAGCAAACTTCAACTAAGTTACATTCTCATGTAGAAAGCATAGAGTAAATTTGCATTCTCCTTCTGATAAGAATATTACTACAATAGTAATATTTTTATTTTGAATAAATGAAGCAAAACTTTACAGATGTCTTTGATTGAAGAGTTACTAAAACATAGTTTTCAAAATGTATAAGACTGATTTTGGCTCTTTATCAGAAACCTCTTATTTTTCACTTCTATTTTGGGTAATTTTACTGATTTCCCTACTTTCATCACTTTTCTATGGCAGTCTGTGAGGTTTTCCTTGGCTAGTTAGGATAATTATACATTTTATATACTGGTAAGGTTATTTAAAACAAGATCAATGAGACTATGTTCAGTGGAACATTTACAGGACAAGATTTATGAGCAAATTTAATTTTTCAGTTGAAGTTTTTAGTTTTCAGAAGAAATAAGATTCATATTGTGTTCAGAAAGAAATCTCTTAGGACTACTGACTGACTTTTTCCAGTTTGTAAAAACAAATAAGGCAAAAAATCTGAATCATTTCTTATAATCAGGTAAAATCATGCCAACCATATAATGGTACAGATGTAAATCAGTGAAAACACACAGTGTGTACTTGATAGGTGTTATTATGTGAATAAATTCCTTTTCCCACAACAAACATTAAAGAAGCAGTGCAATGGTCACAATCTTGTTGTTTTATTTAGAAGAAAATAGTAATTTTTTGTTGCTGCTAAGAATATTAACAAAAACATCCTGTTTTCCTTTCAATATATTCACTGCATCCAAAAATGGACTAATTTCCCCCAAACTAGTTTTCCTCCTATATTATGAATCTTGATTAATGACACCTCATCCACATTTAACCATCTTGCCAGCTTGTCTTACATCACCCTTTTAATTCAATAAACTGTTGGATCCTTTTTATTCTACCATTTTAATCTTTATTGGTTTCATTCTTTCTTTATTTCCTCTATTACTACCTACATCCAATCCTTTCTATTTATCCTTAATTTCTGCAATGGATTTTTATCCAGAATATCTTGTTGTTACTCTATTTTTTCATACTGCTGTTAGAGTTGCCTTCCAAATCTTATTACTTTCCCTTTTAAAACTTTCAGTGACTCCCTCCCACCATCAAGACAATGTCTAATTTCCTTAGTGTAACCCGAGATGATATTCTTTATTTGACTACTGTATAAGCTGTTTCAAGCACACTGATCAACTTTTTCATTCTAAAAGAAGTTTTACATAAAGAAAGCAGGAAGACTTATTTGTGTATAGTGGACAAAAAGAAAAGCATGTTACTTCCTCCTTTTATTCCCTCACATATCTCTTACCTTTGGTTCCAAAGTCAGGTGATTTTGCAGTCTGGTTTAGCATAGATATCTTTTCTTCTTCAGGATAGATATGGTAATAGGTATAACATTAGGGAATTCTGTTAGATCATGCCTTGACTGCACAAGGTTTTTATTTTTAGTTGTTTCATTCAAAAGTGAAAAGCTATTTCTGGTCATGATCTGAACACATAAGATTTGCATGGCAACTGGATTCAATCCTCTATTGCATGCCTGTTTCTGAATTGGTAACTTATTAGTCCCTAGTGCATTCAACCAAGAAGTGGAATTTATTTACTGTTGGTTTATTTAATTATTTATTCCTGAGGCTTACATTGTTGTGTAGGGTCTTATTTCTTATTTGCTCAATTCTACTTGCATAATGAGACAATCTTATTAAAATTTAAAAATGGAATATTCTTGTAGTTGACACTGGCTGACCAAATTGAGGACGTAAATTTTTCTTTCTTTTACAGTTCAGGATGTTCACTTGTATGATAGGGACATAGTTAGTTTCTATTTCAAGTCAGATTTTTCCATAGAACTAACTGTAAAGTATGTATAGTGAGAAGGGAAAAGGGGATTCCCCAGAACTCATAAAAATTATACCATTGCAGATTATTTTTGTTAATTTATTGAAGTTTCTTATTTCACTAAAATTATCTATTTTGTCACAGATATTTTCTCACATAAGGGTGGTTGTTTGACTTTATTCATAGTGTATGATATCATCTAACTTCCATTCCAAAGTTTTTAGATTGTTTTCAGGGTTCCTTTTTCAGCACTATGACTGGTTGACTGCTATAGAAATAAAAGTTTATAATCTGGAGAAAGACTTTAAATTATAAGAATATTATAGTAAAAATTTTGCTAAAATCATGGCAGAAATTCTAATTCATATAAACAGCACTTGTTTCAAACTAAATTTACATAGTTTGGTTGCCATTTTATATTTGCCAGCTGACACTGACTCTTCATATGGGAATAGTGTATATATGCAGCTTCTAATGATTTGGTCTGGCAATCTTTAGGTTATGCAATTACAGATGAATTTTCAAACAAAATTTGCATTTGAACTATTTCAAACTTTGTGAAAAAAGAGAGATATGGTAGAACTATAATACAGTATTTCAAATGTGCTACATTCTCCAAAGTTAGCTGCTTAATATTCCTCTCTTCTCTGTACTTACATGTGCTGTGTGCTATCAAGAGATGGAGTTAGTTTCCCTTTTTCTTGTATCTGGATTGAACTTGTTTTGACCATTAAACTGGACAGAAGTGATAATGTTCCTATTCCTTGCATAGCTCATAAGATGTCTGGTACCTTCTGCTAGATGACCATCTATCCTTCTAGAGGAAGAGAGATCATGAAGAGGGAAATCAAGGCTCACAACCAGCATCAATTGCCAGGCATATGAATGAGGCCTTTCTGGACACCCAGCTCCAGTCAACTTGTAAGCTGTATAAAGCCTCCTATTTTCTTTTTTTTTTTATTTTTATTTTTTTTTTTTTCTTGCGTTATGCGGGCCTCTCACTGTCGTGGCCTCTCCCATTTGCGGAGCACAGGCTCCGGACGCGCAGGCTCAGTGGCCATGGCTCACGGGCCCAGCCGCTCCGCGGCATGTGGCATCTTCCCGAAACGGGGCACGAACCCGCGTCTCCTGCATCGGCAGGCGGACTCTCAAGCACTGCGCCACCAGGGAAGCCCAAAGCCTCCTATTTTTAAATAGGAGTTCCTAAGTTAAAATGTTGCTTTAAAAAAGTTGACAGTCATCTGAATAAAAACAAAATAAAATATTTTAAGGGGCAGGTTATGGGTGGATATTTCTAACACTAAAATCTTTTAAATATAGTAATCCTGCTTCCCTGTTGTAAATTTTGGAGACTAAGGGAAAAATCTGGGATATGGCTTCATAAATATAGTCTGTACTTACACATGCACATAGGATATTATTCAAGGACAGAAAATCTCCAGTTCCTAAAATCTGCAGGTATTGGATGTCTATAACCAATTTTTCCTTCTTACCTTGTGTTTATCTTTTACTTACCTATTCTTAGAATTTTACAACCATTTTTGTTTTATTTAATTTTCTTTTTTCTTTATTTGTTTAAAAAATTTTTATTGGAGTATAGTTGCTTTATAATGTTGTGTTAGTTCCTGTTGAACAGCAAAGTGAATTAGCTATACGTATACATATATCCCCTCTTTTTTGGATTTCTTTCCCATTTAGGTCACCACAGAGCACTGAGCAGAGTTCCCTGTGCTATACAGTAGGTTCTCATTAGTTATCTATTTATACATAGTGGTGTATATATGTCAATCCCAATCTCCCAATTCGTCCCACCACCCCCTTCCCCCCTTAGTATCCATAATTTGTTCTCTACATCTGTGTCTCTATTTCTGTTTTGCACATTTTATAGACATTTGATTTTCTATCTGCACAGTACTTTTGTGGTCTGATATCACATGGTTTTAATAAGGTTGATTCTTTGGCCACATATCGACATCTATTATGTCTTACTCTCCTGGGTGAAGCCCAGAAAGTGGTATTTTGAACCAGCCCTCTCAACTGATTACACTTGAAAGTTTCAGCACAGTTCTTCTCTAGACTCTATAGAGAAAGGAAAATTATCCTATTAGTTCAGCTATCCTTATGTAACAGAAAAATGAAAAGATAGAAGTTGTACCTTTGATAAGGGTAAAGGGTGAGAGTATATTTTATTTTTCAGATTGTAAAGCTGTCATGCAGTCATGCTCAGTATTATCAGTGTTTTCTGGTACATTTATGAGGAAGAGTTATAGTTTTAAAAGACACTGGATTATTAGTGTATCATGTAAATTAATTCAAAAATGTATCTGAAAACTTGCATAACATACTAGAAATTAGGCTTTTCTATTTTTCTTTAATTACTATATTTCTCTATTTACTAATTTATTTCATAAAAGATGCCCTAAAATTTTCTTGTTGAAGGTTTTTTATTAAGTAATTAAAATTACATTGGCGGGCTTCCCTGGTGGTGCAGTGGTTGAGAATCCGCCTGCCGATGCAGGGAGCACAGGTTCGTGCCCCCGTCTGGGGGGATCCCGCGTGCCACGGAGCGGCTGGGCCCGTGAGCCATGGCCATTGGGCCTGCGCGTCCAGAGCCTGTGCTTCGCGGCGGGAGAGGCCACAGCAGTGAGAGGCCCGCGTAGTGCAAAAAAACAAAAAAAAAATTACATTGGCAATGATATTGCCAAACTTTACATAACTTTATGTTCATTTCTCATATTATTTTACATTTTGGGAATGGCAGCCATTTAATATGTTTTTCAGTATCTGTCCAAAAATACCATCTTTATACAATGTTTTATACACTATCTTATCTGACACTTCTCAAAGGTTCCTTGTATATTACAATCTATAGCCTCTAAATGAAATACTGTTTTCTTCTTAGCCAAATAATGTATCAGTCAGGGACCTGACAGTCAAGGCTTATCTGTTGTAGTCAAGGATAATCTAAATGGGAAAAGAACTTGAAAAAGAATAGATACATATATATGTATAAATGAATCACTTTGCTGTACACCTGAAACAAACACAACATGGTTAATCAACTATAATCTAATATAAAATAATTTTTAAAAAAAAGGATAAAGAACCAACAAGGAAAAGTTAAGCAACCCAGGATCAGAAGTATCCAAATACTTTTTCACACCAGTGTCTCTTACTGTCACTTCAGCCTGGATGGTAACAGTGTCTAGAAAGAGCTGAACCAATGGGAGAAAAGCTACTCAGTGGAAGACATGGCCATTGGTAGAGGAGCAGGCCAAGACAAAGGGATGGAAGTAGGGAGATATGACTATTTACCTCCTTCTTCTATGCCTTATGCCCCTTATTGGTCAAAGCCAATCAGATGCCAGAGGGAAAAATGAGTCTGAATGATTAAGTTCATAAAGGAGAACCTCTCAGGGCACAGAGCAGGTCAGAGAGGAAGATAGATTTGAAAGGGAAAAATCTGTGCCTGTCCTTTGTTTAGACAGGAAAAAAAATCAGGTCAACAACTCAGAGGAAATATAAAAATCTCATCCGTCTCTATTTTTTGCAAGGGAATATCATCACCAGTGGATTTCAGGTAAGGTAGCAGGAAAAAGTAGATTTTAAATAATTATTACTGATACAACCTCCACTTCTGTTCTTTGTCTTGAAGGTCTAAGATTATATTCAACAGTCCTTCTACCAGCATTCCAGGTTCCTTTACTCTCATTAGCCTCTTGGTGTGTTGGGGAATGCTATTTGGTATGATTTATAGGGACAAGAATAACAAGAGGCAGACCAGAGAATGCCCAGAATCTTAAGTATAGTCTTACTTGCCTCCACTTCTCTCTTTATAATCAAGATCGATCACCTAGGCAAATACTTGGAGAATTTCTCTTCTTAGTTCTTGAACTGAATTGAGAGTGTCTGCTAATTCAATAGCTGCAAAATAGGGGATGTGTTGATTTGCCATAGCTGTGATACCACATCTGGAATCACAGCTGTAATTAGCACCACTGCCTGAATAAATCTGTGATAACCCACAGTTACTCTCCAAGATCCATCCAATTTTTGCACTGGTCAAATAGACAAATTAAACATGGATGTGATAGGAATTATCACTCCAGTATAATTCAGATTTCTTATTGCACTAACAACTATAATATTCTCAAGTATTCAGTGTTGATTTTGGTCATTATATTGGTGAGAGAAGGGAAGCAGCTCTACTTGGCCCTGCCTACAAAATTATCCTTCATTATTCTTGTGAGATTTCTCAGTTAATAAGTATGTATCTCCATTACACATTTTGGAATGAGAAAACTACAGCTTAATTCTACAATCCCACCAAACCCTCTATGACATGTATTGAGACTCAGACTCCATCGGTCACCTGAATTCCATTAACACCACTCTAACTAGAAGACCATAGCATTTTGGTTTCCCAGGAAACAGGAAATCATGTCAATCCAAAGACAGGAGGTCTAGGTATTTTCCTTTCCAGAGGGAAGAGTCACCCTGATATATGGCCAACATTCCCTGTGGGGGTAGCTTAGACAAAAAGGAGGAATTAGAGTGTACATTTTAGTGTTTGCACTACAGAGTTCATTCTCAAAAAAACGTGGTCTGACCCTTAAGTGTCACTGTGTCTCTGAACTGGTTTACTATCCCAGAAAATATGACTGAATATAGGCCAAAAATGTATAAACCAAACATTTCAAAAAAGTATATTCTTGAATGAGCAGAGCTGGTGAATAAATAGCATGACCTCTCTTTCTTCCTTCCTTCTACTCTCTCGTTGGTGCCTCCCTTTGATTAACTTCAAGCAAAAGATAGATGGCAAAAGGAGTAGGGAAACAAAACCCAGGAAACAGAGCAGCAGTTGCAGTGTTAGAAAGAGAAACAGAAAAGTAGAGAAGTATCATCCTACAGAAGAGCCGTGTGGATGACAGGGTCTTGGTGTTCTGGCAGTGTGTCAGGCCTGAGCCTCAGAGGTGGGAGAGTCGAGTTCAGAACATTGGGCCACCAGAGACCTCCCAGCCCTACGAATATCAATTGACAAGAGCTCTCCCAGATATCTCCATCTCAATGCTAAGACCCAGCTCCACTCAACAACCAGCAAGCTACAGTGCTGGACACCCTATGCCAAACAACTAGCAAGACAGGAACACAACCCCACCCATTAGCAGAGAGGCTGCCTAAAATCATAATAAGTCCACAGACACCCCAAAACACACCACCAGAAATGGTCCTGTCCACCAGAAAGACAAGATCCAGCCTCATCCACCAGAACACAGGCACCAGTCCCCTCCAACAGGAAGCTTATACAACCAACTGAACCAAACTTACCCACTGTGGGTAGACAGCAAAAACAATGGAAACTAAGAACCTGCAGGCTGCAGAAAGGAGACCCCAAACACAGTAAGTTAAGCAAAATGAGAAGATAGAGAAATACACAGCAGATGAAGGAGCAAAGTAAAAACCCACCAGACCAAACAAATGAAAAGGAAATAGGCAGTCAACCTGAAAAAAGAATTCAGAGTAATGATAGTAAAGATGATCCAAACTCTTAGAAATAGAAAGGGGAAAATACAAAAAACGTTAAACAAGGACATACAAGACCTAAGCACACAAGCAATGATGAACAACACAATAAATGAAATTGAAAATTCTCTAGAGGGAATCAATAGGAGACTAACTGAGGCAGAAGAACGTATAAGTGACCTGGAAGGTAAAATAATGGAAACAACTAATGCAGAGCAGAATAAAGAAAAAAGAATGAAAAGAATTGAGGACAGTCGCAGATACCTCTAGGACAACATTAAACCACCAACATTCGAACTATAGGGGTCCCAGAAAAAGAAGAGAAAAAGAAAGGGACTGAGAAAATATTTGAAGAGATTATAGTTGAAAACTTCCTTACTATGGGAAAGGAAATAGTCAATCAAGTTCAGGAAGCACAGAAAGTCCCATACAGCATAAATCCAAAGAGAAACACGCCAAGATACATATTAATCAAACAAGCAAAAATTAAATAAAATACTAAAAGCAGCAAGGGAAAAGCAATGAATAACATACAAGGGAATCCCCATAAGGTTAACAGCTGATCTTTCAGTAGAAACTCTGAAAGCCAGAAGGGAGTGACAGGACATATTTAGAGTGATGAAAGGGAAAAACCTACAACCAAGAGTACTCTACCCAGCAAGGATCTCATTCAGGTTTGATGGAGAAATCAAAACATTTACAGACAAGCAAAAGCTAAGAGAATACAGACAAGCAAAAGCTAACGAGCTTTACAACAAACGCTAAAGGAACTTCTCTAGGCAGGAAACACAAGAGAAGGAAAAGACCTACAATAACAAACCCAAAACAATTAAGAAAATGATAAAAGGAACATACATACTGATAATTACGTTAAATGTAAATGGATTCAGTGTTCCAACCAAAAGACATAGACTGGCTGAATGGATACAAAAACAAGACCCATATATATGCTGTCTACAAGAGACCCACTTCAGACCTAGGGAAACATACAGACTGAAGGTGAAGGGATGGAAAAAGATATTCCATGCAAATAGAAATCAAAAGAAAGCTAGAATAGCAATTCTCATATCAGAAAAAAATAGACTTTAAAATAAAGACTATTACAACAGACAAAGAAGGACACTACATAATGATCAAGGGATCAATCCAAGAAGAAGATATAACAACTGTAAATATTTATGCAACCAACACAGGAGCATCTCAATACATAAGGAAATTGCTAACAGCTATAAAAGGGGAAATTGACAGTAACACAATAATAGTAGGGGAATTTAACACCCCACTTTCACCAATGGACAGATTATCCAAAATGAAAATAAAAAAGGAAACACAAGCTTTAAATGACACATTAAAAAACAACAGAATACACTTTCTTCTCAAGTGCTTATGGAACATTCTACAGCATAGATCATATCTTGCGTCACAAATCAAGCCTTGGTAAATTTAAGAAAATTAAAATCATATCAAGTACCTTTTCTGACCACAACGCTATGAGATCAGATATCAGTTACTGGAAAAAAAAACTATAACAAATACAAACACATGGAGGCTAAACAATACACTATTAAATAACCAAGAGATCACTGAAAAAATCAACGAGGAAATAAAAAAATACCTAGAAACAAATGACAATGAAAACATGATGACCCAAAACCTATGGGATGCAGCAAAAGCAGTTCGAAGAGGGAAGTTTAAAGCAATACAATCCTATCTCAAGAAACAAGAAAAATCTTAAATAAAAAACTTAACCTTATACCTAAAGCAATTAGAAAAAGAAGAACAAATAAACCCCAAAGGTAGCAGAAGGAAAGAAATCATACAGATCAGATCAGAAATAAATGAAAAGGAAAAGAAGGAAACAATAGCAAAGATCAATAAAACTAAAAGCTGGTTCTTTAAGAGGATAAACAAAATTGGTAAACCATTAGCCAGACTCATCAAGAAAAAAAGAGAGAAGACTCAAATTAACAGAATTAGAAATGAAAAAAGAGAAGTAACAACTGACAGTGCAGAAATACAAAGGATCATGAGAGATTACGACAAGCATCTCTATGCCAATAAAATGGGCAACCTGGAAGAAATGGACAAATTCTTAGAAAAGCACAACCTTCCAATATGCAAATAAAATGGACAGCCTGGGACAAATGGACAAATTCTTAGAAAAGCACAACCTTCTGAGACTGAACAGGAAGAAATAGAAAATATAAACAGACCAATCACAAGCACTGAAATTGAAACTGATTAAAATTAATGCACAGAAATCTCTGGCATTCCTATATACTAACGATGAAAAATCTGAAAGTGAAATCAAGAAAACACTCCCATTTACCATTGCAACAAAAAGAATAAAATATCTAGGAATAAACCTACCTAAGGAGACAAAAGACCTGTATGCAGAAAATTATAAGACACTGATGAAAGAAATTAAAGATGATACAAACAGATGGAGAGATATACCATGTTCTTGGATTGGAAGAATCAACATTGTGAAAATGACTCTACTCCCCAAAGCAATCTATAGATTCAATGCAATCCCTATCAAACTACCACTGGCATTTTTCACAGAACTAGAACAAAAAATTTCACAATTTGTATGGAAACACAAAAGACCCCGAATAGCCAAAGCAATCTTGAGAACAAAAAATGGAGCTGGAGGAATCAGGCTGCCTGACTTCAGACTATACTACAAAGCTACAGTAATCAAGACAGTATGGTACTGGCACAAAAACAGAAAGATAGATCAATGGAATAGGATAGAAAGCCCAGAGATAAACCCATGCACATATGGTCACCTTATCTTTGATAAAGGTGGCAGGAATATACAGTGGAGAAAGGACAGCCTCTTCAATAAGTGGTGCTGGGAAAATTGGACAGGTACATGTAAAAGTATGAGATTAGATCACTCCCTAACACCATACACAAAAATAAGCTCAAAATGGATTAAAGACCTAAATGTAAGGCCAGAAACTATCAAACTCTTAGAGGAAAACATAGGCAGAACACTCTATGACATAAATCACAGCAAGATCCTTCTTGACCCATCTCCTAGAGTAATGGAGATAAAAACAAAAATAAACAAATGGGACCTAATGAAACTTCAAAGCTTTTGCACAGCAAAGGAAACCATAAACAAGACCAAAAGACAGCCCTCAGAATGGGAGAAAATATTTGCAAATGAATCAACTGACAAAGGATTAATCTCTAAAATTTACAGGCAGCTCATGCAGCTCAATAACAAAAAAATAAACAACCCAATCCAAAAATGGGCAGAAGACCTAAATAGACATTTCTCCAAAGAAGATATACAGACTGCCAACAAACACATGAAAGAATGCTCAACATCATTAATCATTAGAGAAATGCAAATCAAAACTACAATGAGATATCATCTCACACCAGTCAGAATGGCCATCATCAAAAAATCTAGAAACAATAAATGCTGGAGAGGGTGTGGAGAAAAGGGAACACTCTTGCACTGCTGGTGGGAATGTGAATTGGTTCAGCCACTATGGAGAACAGTATGGAGGTTCCTTAAAAAACTACAAATAGAACTACCATATGACCCAGCAATCCCACTACTAGGTATATACCCTGAGGAAACCAGAATTCAGAAAGAGTCATGTACCAAAATGTTCATTGCAGCTTGGCTCCACAGTCACATTCTATCAAACATTTAGAGAAGGGCTAACACCCATCTGTCTCAAACTCTTCCAAAGTACAGCAGAGGGAGGAACACATCCAACCTCATTCTACAAGGCGACCATCACCCTGATACCAAAACCAGACAAACATGTCACAAAGAAAGAAAACTACAGGCCAATATTATTGATGAACATAGATGCAAAAATCCTCAACAAAATACTAGCAAACAGAATCCGACAGCATATTAAAAGGATCATACACCACGATCAAGTGGGGTTTATCTCAGGAATGCAAGGATTCTTCAATATACACAAATCAATCAATGTGATACACCATATTAACAAACTGAAGGATGAAAACAATATGATAATCTCAATAGATGCAGAAAAACTTTTAACAGAATTCAACATACATGTATGATAAAAACCCTCCAGAAAGCAGGCAGAGAGGGAACTTACCTCAACAAAATAAAGGCCATAAATGACAAATCCACAGTCAACATACTTCTCAATGGTGAAAAACTGAAACCATTTCCACTAAGATCAGGAAGAAGACAAGGATGCCCACTCTCACCACTCTTATTCACCATAGTTTTGGGTGTTTTAGCCACAGCAATCAGAGAAGAAAAAGAAATAAAAGGAATCCAAATCAGAAAAGAAGAAGTTACACTGTCCCTGTTTGCAAATGAAATGACACTATACATAGAGAATCCTAAAGATTCTACCAGAAATCTAGTAAAGCTAATCAATGAATTTGGTAAAGTACAGGATACAAAATTTATGCACAGAAATCTCTTGCATTCCTATACATGAATGATGAAAAGTCTGAAAGAGAAATTAAGGAAATACTCCCATTACCATTGCAACAAAAAGAATAAAATATCTAGGAATAAACCTACTGAAGGACACAAAAGACCTGTATGCAGAAAAGTATAAGACACTGATGAAAGAAATTAAAGATGATACAAACAGATGGAGAGACACACCATGCTCGTGGATTGGAAAAGTCAACTTTGTGAAAATGACTATACTACCCAAAGCAACACACAGATTCAATGCAATCCCCTATCAAACTATCAATGGTATTTTTCACAGAACTAGGAGAATAAATTTCACAATTTTTATGGAAACACAGAAGACTACAAATAGCCAAAACACTCTTGAGAAAGAAAATTGGAGCCGGAGGAATCAGGCTCCCTGACTTCAGACAATACTACAAAGCCACAGTAATAAAGACAGTATGGTACTGGCACAAACACAGAACTATAGATCAATGGAACAGGATAGAAATCCCAGAGATAAACCCACACACATATGGTTACCTTATCTTTTATAAAGGAGGCAAGAATATACAATGGAGAAAAGACAGCCTCTTAATAAGTGGTGCTGGGAAAACTGCACAGCTACATGTAAAAGAATGAAATTAGAACACTTCTTAACACCATACACAAAAATAAATTCAAAATGGATTAAAGACCTAAGTGTAAGGCCAGACACTATAAATCTCTTAGAGGAAAACATAGGCAGAATATGCTATGACATAAGTCACAGCAAGATCCTTTTTGACCCACCTCCTAGAGAAATGGAAATAAAAACAAAAATAAACAAATGTGACCTAATGAAACTTAAAGGCTTTTGCACAGCAAAGGAAACCCTAAACAAGATGAAAAGGCAGCCCTCAGAATGCGAGAAAATATTTGCAAATGAAGCAACTGACAAAGGATTAATCTCCAAAATATACAAGCAGTGTATGAAGCTCAATAGCAAAAAAACAAAGAACCCAATCAAAAAATGTGCAGAAGACCTAAACAGACATTTCTCCAAAGAAGATACACAGATTGCCAACAAACACATGAAAGGATGCTCAACATCACTCACCATTAGAGAAATGCAAATCAAAACTAAAATGAAGTATCACTTCACACCGGTCAGAATGGCCATAATCAAAAAATCTACAAAAAATAAATGCTCGAGAGGGTGTGCAGAAAAGAGAACCCTCTTGTACTGTTGGGAATGTAAGTTGATACAGCCACTATGGAAAATAGTATGGAGGTTCCTTAAAAACTCAAAATAGAACTACCATATGACCCAGCAATCCCACTATTGGGCATATACCCTGAGAAAACCATAATTCAAAAAGAGTCATGTACCACAATATTCATTGTAGCTCTATTTACAATAGCAAGGACATGGAAGCAACCTAAGTTTCCACTGACAGATGAATGGATAAAGAAAATGTTGCACCTATATAGAATGGAATGTTACTCAGCCATAAAAAGAAATGAAATTGAGTTATTTGCAGTGAGGTGGATGGGCCTAGATCTGTCATACAGAGTGAAGTAAGTCAGAAAGAGAAAAACAAATACCACATGCTAACACATATATATGGAATCTAAAAAAAAAAAAAATGGTTCTGAAGAACCTAGGGGCAGGACAGTAATGAAGACGCAGACATAGAGAATGGATTTCAGGACACAAGGAAGGGGAAGGGTCAACTGGGACAATGTGAGAGAGTGGCATGTCCATATATACACTACCAAATGTAAAATAGATAGCTAGTGGGAAGCAGCCACATAGCACAGGGAGATCTGCTTGGTACTCTGTGACCACCTAGAGGGGTGGGATAGAGAGGGTGGGAGGGAGACACAAGAGGGAGGGGATATGGAGATATATGTATACATATAGCTGATTCACTTTGTTATACAGCAGAAATTAACACAACAATATAATGTAATTATACTCCAATAAAGATGTTAAAAAATAATAATAATAAAAAAACAAGATGATGGCAAGAAAACACTATTGATACAGACCTTAGAGATTGGCCTCAAGGTATAGCAACCAGAGTAGCTTACACAGACCTGGTGGAACAAAAAGAATAAACATCAGAAAAGCAAGCCAATTATATAGAACCAACTCTTCTCTTAAGTGTGAGATTGGGAATCCACTACAGTTGAAGAAATGGCTTAGACAGACCTTTATACTTCACAGAACCACTAATCGTAAGTTCCAAATAAGTGAGAAAATGTTTTAGTCAAATTACTAGCAAATTTTCGAAACATCTGTGAACATGTACATTTTTTCTTTAGAGTTGTGCAGATTGAATAATATTATGTGATGATAATCCGTTAATAAGAGTAATAATACTATATGCAATTAAGAATAAAATAATATGGTGTTTCATGCACAATTAAAATCTGTGCATAACAATGCATTTAATTATAAAAAATTTCCATAAGATCGCTACTGATTTCACAGACATTTTATGTTTCACTTAAAATGAAACTTAGAATTTACACCATTTTTAGTAAGCACATGTTCTCGGTACCATCTTAGTTAAAAAAAAAAAAAATACAGGCACTGCCATTCTTTTATTTTTGAATAGAACCTAGTGGTACAATGACTTTATCAAAATTGATCCATTGTCCTAATTCAGAAACTGTCTCTATTTTTTTACAGATATCTCAGTTATGCTCTTTGTTCCATATAGTTTAACAAACGTTTATCAGCACATTATAAAATCAGTCTAAGCTAGTATCCCAGATATTAATAATTCCTCATAATTTATAATGTGAGAAGTTGCTGATCCCATCTAGGTAATCTGGCATTCAAAGTTTTATAAAATATGTTTGACTGTAATCTAATATAGAAATATAGATTCACATCTTCTACTAGAGCTGCTGTCAGTGGGAGTGATTACGAAAGAAAGAGGCATGAAGTGAAACAAGAATGGATCTGGCATACACAATGATTCATGACATGACTCAAAAGTAGGAGGAAACTTATAAATCATTCCATTTATTTCTAAAACTAAGTGTTAGCAGATTTTTAATGATGCATTTAAAAGTTCTCCATGTGACAACATCATTATAAAAACTTAGAAGCAATATTCCTACAGATGAAACAGGGGAAACTCTAAAATAACTTTGACTGTGTTTGGCTGAACAATCCCAAATGAATGATTATTCTGGATACTTTCAGTCTTTTGAAGCTATATGGCTTTAGAGTTCCATAAACTGGAAAAATGGAGTCCACTGAGGACATTGCTGAGCTCCTGAACTAAGGGGTCCCTTAAATAACATTCCCGGGACATTTCTAATTGCAGTGTTGAGGTCACTTCTGAAAGCACTTAGATTTGTTCTTGTCAGTGGAGTGGCCCTGACTTTTCTACTAGAATTGCTTATAGATTCACGGAATCACCTCTTCATATAAATCTGTGGCTTAAACCCTGTTTTTAGACATTTTCAAAAGAAAAAAGTGATCTATCACAGTTATATAAAATAGATATGAATTTCTAATATTTCTTCATCTAAAAGTACATCTGTCTATGTTTAAAGGTAAATCTTTATCTTCCTGGTTGACAAGGGAACTTTGAAAACTCTTATAATACACCTCCCTGTTATCCATATTGCTCTAAGCTCAAAAGAGCACCCACCATTCTCAATAAACATCTGTCATCTCTGTGATCAAAGAGGATGTTCCTGTGGTACCCTTTTTTTTTTTCCCCCAGAGGGTAAGAAGTGGAAGGAGAGAGTGAGGCAACTAACTTTGCTTTCAAGGATGTGAAAGCATACCTCACATACTCTCAAGGAAGTTGCATACCTCACTTTTGCTCAGTTCCATTGGCCTGAATTTAATCACATGGCTACATGTAGTTGCAAGGGAGGCTGGAAGGTGTCATCACCAGCTTGAAAGCAATATGCCCTGATAAAAATCAAAGTGGAAAGAAAGAAAGGAAGAGAGAATGGATATTTGGAAACACTAAGAAATTTCTCATACATTGTGTATATGTTGACAATAGGTTACTATTAATCTTTAAATTCTACCTAAAAATAAACATATTCATGGCCTTGTGTGGAAATTTATTTTACACTTTATTGAAATACATTAAATTATTAGATACAACTATAAACCCTCATAATTTTATAAACAAATAAGTCTATTTTAAAGGAGATTTGAATTAAATCATGAACTACATATTCCTCAACTCTGTGACAAAAATTATATGATAATTGATATTTTCTTTTAATATATATATATATATATAAAATCTTCTGTTATGTCTCTACATGATGGTTAAAGTCTTTGAAGAAAGGAAATATTCTAACACATTTTCCTACAATTTCAACTTAAATTTCATACAATAATGGATTTTAATTCATTTGGGATACTATCCAGGGGAATACAGAGCATAAAATGTGAAAATCATACTTGTTATACTATCTATTTTACCAACAGAAAAACTTACAGCCCAGATCTCATACATATAATTATAGTAAGACCCTAGTAAATAAAATGTCTTTGGGGTGTAGCTTTAAAATTCCTATTGATCATCTGTGTGAAGATTCAGTGAGACATGGAAAATGGACCCAGAAAAAGTGCTTGAAGCTCATCCTGAGGATGTTATTCCTGAGAGAAAGCATTGCCCATATTATATTACAGTGATAGCACTGACAGAAGGGAGGTGGTTTAAGACATAATAGCATAAATAAAATATTTGAAGCTAACTTTAAAAACTTTTAGGATTGGCCCTTAGAATATGCGTGTGGCAACCTCCTGCAACTCTATTGCAAGACACAGAGAATATCAGATTGAAATGGATAATGTATTGAATCTACAGGGACTCACTGGATCATGTACTTTGCATGTTAGATACATGTTTTCCACAGACTTCCCAGAACAACTGGAGCAATTTGGACTTCAAGTTATGTGAGACCAGAGCACAGAGTTGGGAATCAAGAGATAAGAATTCTGGTTCTCTTTCTTTCACTTAGTAATTGTAACCCTGAACATCAATTCAGTTCTTGGGTTTAACAAAAACTTTGAATGCTTTGGACAAGATTATCTCCAAGGGCCATTCTAGGTCTAATAGCCTGTGATTATAACTGTCTCAGCTCTACATTCCAGCATTCCCTCTGGCCAAAATTCTTTGCTTGCCTCAATTTTTCTACCTCCTCTTTTACAGCATTTCTTTGGATCTTTTATTTTGTGAACCAGAGGAAAAGTACACTGTTTCTACCAATAGATTTTACTAAACAAAGGATACAACTAATTTTATTTTCTTTGTATAGGAAGGGTGAATTTTTCATAGGAGTGTATTTCATATCACTCCAGAAAGCAGGTGGTATAATGTGATAAATCATTGATTTCTTCTCCATTCAATACATTGTCTTTTTTAAAATATCATCAACAACTTCTTTATGACCCTAGTTAATACTTATTTTACCATTCTATTCTTCACTTTGACTCCTCTTTTATGTTATTTTTCTTTTTGTTGAGGTTGAGCTACATTTTACTAAAATAAGTGTGGAGTGTTCAAAATAATTAGTTGTAAACACTATCTTTATACTCCTTTTTAAAATTTTTACTCAAAAAGAAAAATCAGTTAATCAATGGATTGTCACATGTACATTGACTTTTTTTAACTTTTCATTTTATATTGGAGTATAGTTGATTAACAGTGTTGTGTTAGTTTCTGGTGTACAGCAAAGTGATTCAGTTATACATATACATGTATCTATTCTTTTTCAAATTATTTTCCTGTTTAGGTTGTTACATAATATTGAGCAGAGTTCCCTATGCTATACAATAGGTCCTTGTTGGTTATCCATTTTATTTATTTATTAATAGATCTTTATTGGAGTATAATTGCTTCACAATACTGTGTCAGTTTCTGTCGTTCAACAAAGTGAATCAGCCATATGCATACATATGTTCCCATATCCCCTCCCTCTTGTTTCTCCCTCCCACCCTTCCTATCCCACCCCTCTAGGTGCTCAGAAAGCACCGAGCTGATCTCCCTGTGCTATGCTGCTGCTTCCCACTAGCTATCTATTTTACATTCGGTAGTGTGTATACGTCAATGCTACTTTCACTTCGCCTCAGCTTCCCCGCCCCACCCGGTGTCCTCATGTCCGTTCTCTAGGTCTACATCTTTATTTCTGCCCTGCAACTAGGTTTATCTGTACCTTTTCTATTTTAGATTCCATACATATGCGTTAGCATATGGTATTTTTTTTTCTCTTTCTGACTTACTACACTCTGTATGACAGACTTTAGGTCCATCAACCTCACTACAGATAACTGAATTTCGTTTCTTTTTACTGCTCAGTAATATTCCATTGTATATATGTGCCACATCCTCTTTATCCATTCATCTGTTGATGGACATTTAGGTTGCTTCCATGTCCTGGCTATTGTAAATAGTGTTGCAATGAATATTGTGGTACATGTCTCTTTCTGAATTATGGTTTTCTCAGGGTATATGCCAAGTAGTCAAATCTAAACTCCCAATCTATCCCTCCCTCCCCCACCCTTCCCCTCTGGTAACCATAAATTCATTCTCTAAGTCTGTGAGTCTGTTTCTGTTTTGTAAATAAGTTCATTTGTATCATTCATTTCTTTTTAGATTCTGCATATAAACATTTTTATATGCAGAACTTTTAAACTTTGCATTACATTTGAGTAACATTGTACTTGTCAGCTTCAGCCAATCTGTTGCGTTGCCTGCCATTTATCTGGGGCTCACTTACTTTGCCTTTCTTAACCTAAGAGAGGTAGGCCAAGCACTTTTCCCCTCATCAGTTGGCAGGTGAATATATACGTAAGATTATCCCATGCTATCCCTGCTCTGTGCTCCCTCAGTACAATCTACCGCCTTTCTTTCCCAACCTTTCTTCTCAATACACATTGATGCTACTTCTAAAGCTGTGAGATTAAAAACAAATCCACATTTCCTTTTAATCTAGCATAATCCTATGTAAAACAAAACTGTCCTTTATTTGAGTGCCACTATTATACCAATTAAAGCAAAAATAGTTATAAATGACTGATTTCTATTTCAGAGTTTCTTTCTTTCGAAACAAGATGTAGTAAAATAACGTCGTGAGAAAAGAACAAACTATTGGGCAAGCTCCCCAATAGTTCCTAGAGTTAAAATTTACTCCTATTTCTAAAATGTTATGTATCATTACACTCAATATTTGTATTACATTTTCTTAGATTAAGTTTTATAAGGATTCTGTAGGGTCACAGACTTTGAATTTTGGGGAGGAGAGATAGGTTGTTTTCCAAGTTCAGATTCTAAACTTTTATTTTATCCTTGTAGGTTGCTAATGAACTAAATTAAAAACAGAAATAATTATTAGTCCTGACAGGAAAATTTTCTGTGCTGTCCACATCAAGCAGTCATTGGATATAGTCTCCCTCCGGAAGGCAGCATGACCAAGAATGAGATGTCTCTCATTAGTGGAGGAAAATTCCTGGAAGCCTCTATAGCTACAGGCAATCAGCCTGGAGCACTGTCGCATCTGGGGGAATAAGTTCAGGTAATTACTGAAGGGGCATCTAGAGAGTGGGTCACAGTGTCAATGACAACCCCCTTTGCACTGCTTGGAAACATTGTTTAAATAAAAACTTCTAGAAGAAGCAACTACAGGATTCTGATGGGCTTTTTTTCCTGGGGGAAATTTACAAGTGGAAATTTGGTAGGACAAACTACAGCACCTGTCATGATAGCTGGTCTTAGGCCACAGTCAAAACTAGACTTTTTCTTACTTATCTTTACTATCCATTTTAGATTCCCCTCATTCTCAGCTAGCACCTCTGAGGTCTGGGTGGCTTATCTAGTGCAATAACCTCAAATTCTCATCTCTGAGGGGTGTTAGCCACTGGTCACTATGCCATTCTTAAGCCATGACCGCTAAACTTGTCTATTTATCATGAAAAGCAAGCAAAGGGTATTAAGAGGTGCCCAAGTGATGACCTAGAAGAAAACTGATTCCTCCCTGACCCATCCATTTATTATGCAACAGCAACTATACCTCTTGATTATCAGGAGTCTGGTTTTAAAAGGTTCAGATATAAATTTCAGCAACATTTCTGGTTTGACTCAAGTGTTGTGATTTCTCAGCAAAGGCACTTAGTATAGTTAAGGGAAAAAATGAGTACATTCAGGTTTCATTTTTGCTAGATATTAAGCTGAAAACCAATCTAAGATGATAAAACGAGCACCAAAATAAAAATTAGTGCTTTTAATGAAGAACATATACATGTAGGGGAGCAGAATTTGCCACCCCAAAATGCATCTCTTTGGCATATTAATTTTTTAAGCTGGTTATTTTCTAAGAAACAGCAGACCTGGGAGAAACTCTGCAAATCAAGTGGGAATGATCCTTTTGTAAGAATCACTTACATTTATAAGAGGAATCTCCATTTGCAAGAGTGTATTCCTCTCTGTAACAGGAAGAGGAGGATGACCAAATCTCTAGAAACTCTTATCAATGGAGAAGGCAGTGAATTAAATCTGAATTAACAACCTTACCCTTTTTACTGTGCTTTTTCTGGCATCCTCTCATAACTGACTCTCTCCACCCTAAATATCCTTTTTTAGTCTTTAGCTGAACCAAATATGTAAATTGAAGTCTTCAGCCATTTTGGCAAGTTACTCAGTTTTCCTGGATCTCTCCCATGTATACAGGTTTTTAAACTTTTGATTTTTTTTTCTGTTAATCTGTCTCATGTCAAATTAATCCTAGACAAGCCAGAAGAACCTAAAAAGGTATAGAAAAATTTCTTCCTCCCTGACACAAAAACAGGTCATAATTATTAATGAAGCAGTAAGAACATAAAGGTGTTAGTGCAGCTTTAAAAAAGATAGAGGGTGGGGAACAGATGGAGGAAAGAGAAATGTTAGATAACAGAAGAGTCCTCAGCAAGAATGAAGACTGACTACTGCATAAAATGGAAAAACAAACATATTTATTCATCTGATATATTGTTTTAGGCATTTGGCAATGATGTTTTTCATTTGTGTCTAGAAAGATATATTTTCCCTGTGTGCTAGGACAAAAGTTGTTGCAGATGTTTTGTCTTTTGCCTCCTCAGTGCTATTGCCTACTGTTTAAAATGATCTGAATCCTTATAAGGCAGAGTAGCCCAGCAAGAGTTTTGATTTCCATCTAGCCATCGAGTAAGATTCACAAATTTTCTAGTGTATAATTCCACAAATGGACAGTAGGCATACTTCTAAAATTATTGGCAGGAGAAAGAAATCTTGTGTTTTAAAAGAGGTAAAAGAAAATTCTCCATTATATTATGTATGCCCAGGAGTGGGATTGCTGCATCATATGGTAGTTAGATTTATAATTTTTTTGAGGAACCTCCATACTGTTTGCCAGACGGGCTGCACCAACTTACATTCCCACCAACAGTGTAGGAGGGTTCCTTTTTCTCCATATCCACATCCTCGCCAACATTATTTGTCGTCTTTTTGACAATAGCCATTCTGACAGGTGTGAGGTGATATCTCTTTGTAGTTTTGATTTGCATTTCCCTAATGATTAGTGATGTTGAGCATCTTCTCATGTGCCTGTTAGCCATCTGTATGTCTTCTTTGGAAAAAATGTCTATTCAGGTCTTATGCCCATTTTTAAAATTGTTTTTTTGATACTGAGTTGTATGAGCTCTTTATATATTGGGGATATTAACTCCTTACCACATGTATCATTTGCAAATATCTTCTCCTAGACAGTAGATTTCCCCATTTTATGATTTCTTTCACTGTGCAAAAGCTTTTAAGTTTGAATATTTTATTAGGCAACAACATTTAAATTATTTTTACTGGAAGGTACATAAAAAGTAACCATAAGAATAATTTACTAGGACAGTGAGGGAAAAACTACTTTGGTTGCAGAAATCCTGCTGTATCATCATGAGGTGGGAGGTAGATGCCCCACCCTCACACTCCAGGCCAAGGGAAAGCAATTAGAGATTCCTTCCCTGTGGACTGATACTCCAAGATGAGAATAATAGGACAATTGAGAGAGGAGGCTGGACCCTGCCCAGATAGAAGACAAGAAACCACATATTCCTCAAATAAGGTCAAAAAAAGAGGGGAAACTACCCCATAGTAAGTGATGTCAACCTACCCATAGGCCTCTTTGGTGGAATCCATTCTTGGCTGAGAGATGCGTGCGCACACATGGGAGGATCCTGAGATATACCAAATATGGTATATCTCAAATATATATACCAAATATGGACTCTGAACCAGGCAAATCAAAATGATTGGCCAAAGAAAACCTGGAAGCAATGCCCCCTATAAGTGATTCAAACTACCATGAGGGCGCAACTCTCTCTCTTAGTCCGCCTGTGTGTCTATCCACACGTACTGTATTCTTTTTCTCCTAATAAACACTTTACTTGCTTCACTACTTTCCATCTTTGTGGGAATTCTTTTCTGCAAAGACAAAGGGCCAGGCCTTTGTCACTGACCACTGGTCTAGTGACTAGGTTTCAGTGCTCTCACCATCATGACCTGCCCTCAGCCTCTGGCCAGGAACCAAAACCCTGTTTCAAGCCACTGCAGGCCAAGGTCACCGGAGATCAATCACACCAACCAGCTACAGTTGAAACAAAATACCCTGAAACCAAAAATGTGGTACAGGGAATAGCTGATGTTAGGCGTTGGGTAAGAGAGTTTGGAGTTCTTGTTTGGTGTGAATGGTTCATGTAATAAAAACACTGTGTCTTCTAAATAGAACACCCAAAGTCTATATGTGCAAATTATGTTAAATTGCAGATTATAATACAAGTATTTGCTATTGCAGTGCACCACTGGTGAGGTAAAGTTTACTGTACAGCTGAGTGAACACTGTCCAGCACCATTCAGCATTACAAAGCCAACCAAACAGAAAAGAGATTGTTATGAAGTTCATGACAGCTTTTCATTGGTTATATATTCATAAATTGCATAAAATCAAAAGCAAGTTTAAATTTTGAAATGAAGGGAAAAAAGACAGTATTTTACTTTTTAGTATTTAGATTCTTTAAATAGGAACTGTATTATACCCATAGCCAATATAATGTCAGAGCTAGTGTTAAGCATGTAAATACAGGTTGATAAATATTGAGTATTATAAAATTTGCATGAATCTACAAGGTTTTAAGGCCAGCACTCTCAATGTCACTCCTGTCTGTTGAGAGCCCCATCTTGCTGGGAATGTGATGCTACCAACTTTGTCCTCGTTTTACGTAACTTCCTTTCATTCAGTGAATACTTGTTTGTTTTTTTGTTTTTTTTTGCGGTACACGAGCCTCTCACTGCTGTGGCCTCTCCCGTTGCAGAGCACAAGCTCCGGACGCACAGGCTCAGTGGCCATGGCTCACAGGCCCAGCCGCTCCGTGGCATGTGGGATCCTCCCAGACTGGGGCACAAACCCGTGTCCCCTTCATCGGCAGGCGAACTCTCAACCACTGCACCACCAGGGAAGCCCGGTGAATACATTTTTAATGCAACTCTTTCCTAGACTGAAGTTTATTTTTTTATCTATTTGGACTTTGATCACTTCATCCATTACTTGCTGTTTTAACTGATGTCTTAAGTTTTATTTTTTCTCATTTTCTGCTTTGTGGGCTAAAAACTTTCTATTCTCCAAAATAATCATACCCTTTTTCAGAGTAGCAATCCCAGACATTTGCTGAAGAGCCATCTGCTGCATTTCGGTGATCACATCTTTGTAGATGACATCCTTGTCGTCATATATGATCCACTCGAATGAAGGTGCATTTCTGCTTGCTAAATAGTAAACACACCAAGGTATGGGTGTCAAAGAAGAGCTCTTCCTCCCAGAAGTGACAGCTCTCCATTTGTGCTCTAGTGCAGTGACTGACAGAGGAATTAGCTGTCTTGGAGGAAGAAAGAGCTGCAGCTGCCACCACCACCACCAGGAAGCTGCATAGACAGCACCAGACAGGACGGGCACAATTTAGGACACCACTTGCCTCTGTTTTCTGGGGGCATTTGCTGGGTGTCCCTGCCTAGCTACAGGGTTCCCAGTCTTCAAGTCCTAATAGTCTTTTGGGGCTGGTAATGCAGATCCAATTAATGACCTTTGAGACATGGTGGTACTAAAAGCCTGATTGGACTGGATGTTTAGAGAACAGGAAGCAGACAAGCCTCTCACGGAGTTTGGTTCTAAATTGAAACTGAGCATTTGCCCAGAAGATAAAAAGTCCCAGGGAGTTTGTTTTGCTTTGCAGTAAGGCATATTACAGTGTGCTTGTATAGGGGAATGATATAACTGAGGGTAAATTAATTATTCAGTAGGGAAAAGTATTTAGATTCTTTAAATAGGAACTGTATTATACCCATAGCCAATATAATGTCAGAGCTAGTGTTAAGCATGTAAATACAGGTTGATAAATATTGAGTATTATAAAATTTGCATGAATCTACAAGGTTTTAAGGCCAGCACTCTCAATGTCACTCCTGTCTGTTGAGAGCCCCATCTTGCTGGGAATGTGATGCTACCAACTTTGTCCTCGTTTTACGTAACTTCCTTTCATTCAGTGAATACTTGTTTGTTTTTTTGTTTTTTTTTGCGGTACACGAGCCTCTCACTGCTGTGGCCTCTCCCGTTGCAGAGCACAAGCTCCGGACGCACAGGCTCAGTGGCCATGGCTCACAGGCCCAGCCGCTCCGTGGCATGTGGGATCCTCCCAGACTGGGGCACAAACCCGTGTCCCCTTCATCGGCAGGCGAACTCTCAACCACTGCACCACCAGGGAAGCCCGGTGAATACATTTTTAATGCAACTCTTTCCTAGACTGAAGTTTATTTTTTTATCTATTTGGACTTTGATCACTTCATCCATTACTTGCTGTTTTAACTGATGTCTTAAGTTTTATTTTTTCTCATTTTCTGCTTTGTGGGCTAAAAACTTTCTATTCTCCAAAATAATCATACCCTTTTTCAGAGTAGCAATCCCAGACATTTGCTGAAGAGCCATCTGCTGCATTTCGGTGATCACATCTTTGTAGATGACATCCTTGTCGTCATATATGATCCACTCGAATGAAGGTGCATTTCTGCTTGCTAAATAGTAAACACACCAAGGTATGGGTGTCAAAGAAGAGCTCTTCCTCCCAGAAGTGACAGCTCTCCATTTGTGCTCTAGTGCAGTGACTGACAGAGGAATTAGCTGTCTTGGAGGAAGAAAGAGCTGCAGCTGCCACCACCACCACCAGGAAGCTGCATAGACAGCACCAGACAGGACGGGCACAATTTAGGACACCACTTGCCTCTGTTTTCTGGGGGCATTTGCTGGGTGTCCCTGCCTAGCTACAGGGTTCCCAGTCTTCAAGTCCTAATAGTCTTTTGGGGCTGGTAATGCAGATCCAATTAATGACCTTTGAGACATGGTGGTACTAAAAGCCTGATTGGACTGGATGTTTAGAGAACAGGAAGCAGACAAGCCTCTCACGGAGTTTGGTTCTAAATTGAAACTGAGCATTTGCCCAGAAGATAAAAAGTCCCAGGGAGTTTGTTTTGCTTTGCAGTAAGGCATATTACAGTGTGCTTGTATAGGGGAATGATATAACTGAGGGTAAATTAATTATTCAGTAGGGAAA
>NW_006770909.1:2320953-2334718 GCF_000442215.2 Lipotes vexillifer
TAGGGAAAGGAGATAATTTAAAGAGCAAAATCTCTAAGTACATCAGAGAGTTGGGATCCAGGTCAGGACTGGAATGTTGGACTTGGGAATGGGCAAGGCCAGTTTATGTATTGTAAAGGGGACTGGCAAGGTGGGGAATGTGGGTTCCAATGTTGTTTTATTTTTTAAATCTTGAATCTTTGTTTTTTGTTGCTGGTGCTCCTTAAGCGTCTGACAGTTCTTGGATTTGTGTTCAGATTATTAGGAGATGACTGTATTAATTGCAAAAGGTATTTTAAGTGTATTTCATTGGAAGGAAAGGCTACCTGCTGGCTATCTAGAGATATGGGTGGAATGTAGATTGGAGGTCTCACTGACTAGGGTGTTGACAGAGAAGAGCAAGCAGTCTGCCTCTCCACTATGCTTTTACAGTATGAAAGAGAGCGCACCACACTCATCTTCATTTTGGGCAAAATTCCCACCATATTGTTCACTATCTTTGGATATGATATTCTCAGTTTCCATTTTGGCCAAATCTATTACTTCTCCAAACAGAGGAAGTAGGGAGAAGAATTCTGACACACCTGATCTTCCATCAAAGAATTCTTCTCAGGCCAATGTGATGTTAACACTGATAAAACCTCTCCCCTTTATTCTCAGAACTGAGACTTCCCCACGAAGCCTTTACCTTGACAATTTTTTCTCTAATTGTCAACATTTAGCCTCATAAACCTGCTTTATCTTGTTGCGAATGTAAAGAAGAGTTACGTTTGAACAGAGACTTACTTATAAGGTTGCTGGCTCACCATTTTCTCTTTTAAAATTTTGCAACAGCTTTCTAGCCTTTCATTTTTTTTAACCCTTCCTCCTGAATGTATTTCAAAAGTGGTTGCTTTGATTTGTGTTTTGTTTCAGGACTCACTTCAAATTCAATGAGTCATTTGTTTTTTGGGGGGGGGCATGTTATAAGAAAGTTATTATTGATATTTGCCTAGACTATAAGGTATAATATAAAAATACCTTTAGTATTTTCATGAATTTTTGCAATTAAAACAAATGTGTTCTGGGTTTTGATTTTTTAAAATATATTCTGAAAAGCATAGTTGATTCTTCTTATATTTTCTCTTTTTATGTGTAGAATTTCTAAGATTTTTCCAAATGAAGCAATTCTTTTCCTACATTCCCAACAAATGCTAAATATGGTAACTGTCCCTAGCGTCAGTAGAAGTTTTGCTTGTGTAAACTGACAAATCAGGTCCCGTGGGTAGAATTTGATAGCTGTATAATGCCATACTGCAAATTTCTTGACAGATGAGCACAGGAAGTAATTCCATTTGAAGATTTGAAAGTTCAGGAGAAATTTAGTTGAGTAGAAGGAAATTTATGAATTGGAACATACATAGGATTTTGAAACTGTTTTTGTTTTTTCCTTTGAAAAGTATCAATGACCACAAATGGTTAAGACCTCAATTTTACATTGCTAAGCATATACTGTTCTGCTTCTTTGTCTAATCTTCCAGTTTAGGGACTGAAATAATTCATGGTTTCAATAATAATTTTAAAACCTTTTATGGTCATAAATTGATTACCTAAGAAAATACTTTTTATTTTGTATATTAATGTAAAATTTAATATCTTGGAAAGAACACAAAGATAATAAATACATTTTGATGTTTAGAATTAAAGCTTCCATGAATGACCCCGTTTTCAAATGAACTCTTGCAAATGAAATACTCAATTCATTCTCTGGTACTGCTGAAATCAATTACATTGTTCTTTCATTCATTTGTTAATTATTAAGTATAAGCTATCTGTCCAGCAATAGTTTAAAAACTAGTAGTCAATCATAATAGATAAGATTTCTGCTCTAAGATTTTAGTCTACTTCAGTCTGTTGAAATAAATTTTCAAAATAATGTGTAATAGGAACTGTTACATAGGGACACTGTACAGGATTATTAAAAATCAGATAAACCCAGATTAAAATGGTAGCATTACCACTTACACACATAAGTTTAGCTATTCAATAATACTATCTTTAAAATTAAAAAGAGAATGCTTTATTGTGCTTAACAAATAATAAGTATGCAATAAATTTTATCTATTATTTTAGCATTAACATCAGCTATAATTGTCCACAGTTATATGATATGAGAGTGCAAAAAAGGTATCCCTATGATTATCTTGGAAAGCTTCAAAATTCAGTTTTATTTTCCTAGACTTTAAAAGAGTAATAAAAATTTTCTAAACATTCAAGGGTACAGATTTTCCAAAAGTTGAAATAGCCCAAGAAAGGTCTTAGTGTTTTTTAAGGAATTATATGTCTGTGTAAGACTGGATGAAAGGGTGTCCAGCAAAAAGATAGAAAAGTTAGCTTGGATTCAGATAAATGATATAATTTATGTGACATAATCACTAATAGAGGAAACTTAAGATCCCCTAATTGGAATAAGGAAGATCCTGAACTTCTATCTAGTACATTGGTCTGGAGAGACTACTGAAAATCTTGACCAACTCTGCAACTTTCCTAGATCTCTTAGCTTAAAACGTATTATTTTAAAAAGAGATAGGGCTTAAAAAGAACAACAATAAAAAGAATTACATATCTTAAAGGAAAACAATAAAATTTTGATAGTCAAATTTAAAAAACAGATACAAAAACATTCCTACATCTATATCTGGGTGAGATAAACAATAAAAAGAAGTTTCAGGTAAGTGATCATTCCAAAGATTTGGAGGAAAGTGAGTTTCTCATCAATTTTTTGGGGGGAAGAGTATTATATAAACCTAAGTTGATGAACTTTGGAAAAGAAAAAGAAATGTTTGGTGGCCATTTGGTAGAAACAAATGGTGATCTTTCTTTGGCATATAATTAACTTCTGAAGAGTAATATTCAGCCTCGAGGGACAATGAGGTAGTTTTGAACTCCACCTTTTAGTACAGCTCAAGGCAGCTATTGGTGATGTGTCGTTTCTCAGAAGTAAGAGAACTTTTGTTATGCTTTAATTCATACTGAACTCTTCCAGACAAAATTAATCATGCCCCTCTAATGTTTCTGTGTTTCTTCAGAATTTCTGGGGTCTGTGTTAGCTCTCAAATGACCTTGTTTAATTTATGAGTGAATTGTGCATAGTGGTGGTTCACAGGCACAGGAATTTAATATTGTAATAATTATATTAAAAGGATTTTTTATTATGTAGTTTCAGCTAAAGGCATGGTTATCCACACACTCCGGAGCAAGTGTCATTTTCAGCTGCCCTAGGAATGGGCTGTCCTGGTTACATATCTTATGGCCAGAGGGATGCTAAGCCCTGCCATACCTTCCCAATCCACCAGGTTCTTAACATTTACACTGAACAAAACTTGGCATGTCCCAGAAATACACCAGGTGCCCCACAGACCCTTTTAACAATAAGAAATAGTGAAACCACTCAGTTTATAAAGGCAGGACAGCTATCAGAGTGGAAAAAAAAATGATTACTTTCTTTCAGCTTAAATTTTTCTTGAAGAAAATATTTTTTAAAAAGAAACTTGTCTTTGTGCAGAGGGCAACAAACTTGGAACTTTCTACTACCAGCACTCCAATGTGAGCTTTCTTCAGCCCATAGTTTTCTTCTTCAAATGTTGTTTTGTTATGTCACAGGTTTGTGACATATACAACAGGCTTGTGTTCTTGTAAAATTAACAGGCTGTAGACTGTAGAGGACTACTGTAAATAAGCAGAGAATCATTTATGTCTCTGAAAGGGCAGAGTATTGCTTTAGTAGATCAGTATGTTACCTGAACCAAGGTCACACCTAATTGTGAGAAAATTGTTAAGTATGGGATTTTGATCTGGCCATAGCAATTAATGTATACATTTATCATCTATTGACCTATTGATCTCTATATATACTATATATATTTCATATATATCTCATGTTCTTTCACAATTTCACAAGACACAAAGTACAGAAATGTATGGGGATCACAATAATCTTTACCATACTAGCTATATAAAATACTTGTGATAAGATTTAAATGGTGCTGCCAGATGGACTACAAGAAAGGACACCAGCCTTATCTTTCAGCTATTTTAAAATTTGGCCTTTACAAATCTTTCAACCCTTTCCTGAAACCTCTTGATACAAAGGTGACAACTACTATAGATGCTGATAGCCTCTGCATATATATAGAAAATCTCCTTTAATAGGTTCTCTCCTCAGATGTTTATGAGGGATGTATCATGAAAAC
The DNA here is from genome assembly GCF_000442215.2 of Lipotes vexillifer. Taxonomy (NCBI): domain Eukaryota; kingdom Metazoa; phylum Chordata; class Mammalia; order Artiodactyla; family Lipotidae; genus Lipotes; species Lipotes vexillifer. The sequence goes on from NW_006770909.1 coordinate 2,325,165, forward strand.
AATGAATTTGTTTTTTATCAGCACTGTCCAGAAAACTAAGTTATTTATTAAGCAGAAGAATAACTTAAGGACATAGTTAATTATCTGGAACTTTTTACTTAAATACAAGGGACATCTATTACACAGTCAGATAATTGAAGGGACTCATGAGATTCCACAGGGTATACTCATGTAAGGTTTTAATAAAGAAAAAGAATGTGGTATAGCAAGAGAAATAAAGCAAAGACAAATATCAGAGAAGCCCTGTTGAGTTACCAGGGCCCATTCTGAACTACACAGGATGCATTCTGTCTTCCAACTATCAAGACAAATGCTTGATGCCTTGTTTTAAAGGCAATCACAGTCCTATACACAGGGAGGGGTCTCTTTGTCCCATCTGGTTACATAGGTAACATCAGCCTTCATGACCATGCTTAATAGAAGTAACCAAGAGATCATAATGGAAACCATGTAAAAACTATGAATGTGTATATTTTCTACAAACAATGTTGGCAAGCTGGTTCAGCCTGCCCTCTGATCTCTCAGACCTCAGTATAGGATTATAATAATCATTATTTAGTTTGTTTCAATCACGTTTGACCAAGGTCAGCACCATGGCTTGAGGCGTCCCCTGAGATAAACTCCAGGTTGCCACAGAGCAGCTGATATTAACCCTATACCTACAGGAAGGAAAACCAATATATGTGATATTTTCATACAACAAAGGCAAAAACAAGATTTATAAAAGGAATAAACGATTCAAAAGACAAAACCACAAGCAGTTTGGAAACAGTGAATTTTGAACATTTAGGAAGGTGGGAGATGATAAGTTATCACTTAGCAGAGGAGTCAGCCTGAGCATTTTATTCTTAATTAGACTGATGAAGGGTACAAAAAATAATAATTTCAGTTGTTTACAAATTCTGCCTATAATATTGATGTACAGAGATGTTGCTGGAAATATACACCAGGTACTTTGCTAAAAGTTTTATCATAGGCTAGATCTATACCAATTTCCTTATCAGAAGTTCTTAATCAGATCTGGGGGAGAGAGAGAGAGATTGAGAGGAGAGAAGGTATATTTTACATCATGGGATGCAGTTTTAGACAGAGCCCAGAATGCTCATACATGGCTCCATTTTAGACACTGACTATACAGACATGATTTTGTAATCTAAATTACATCCTTGTTGTAATAACTATGATATATTTCAGAACATCAACCAAATTAGTATAAAAAGTTGTTATAAACTGCTAATTGAATTTGTGAGGATTTCTGATGTAAAGAAATCTAGAGTTGCTATCATAAACTGTTTCCCCAGTCAACTACTATATCTTAATTTTATATCCAACATAGTTTATGAGCTTCAACAAAGCAAAGAGTTTGATTTTGAAATATCTCTTCTGTCTCGTTATTTAACATAATAGACATAAATAAGAAACATATTTTGGGTGTTTTAATACAAAATCATCACACTAATCAGTTTTAGAATCAAAAAGTCATTTGAAAATAGCCAGCACAGGAGGAATTTCACTGGGTATCTTCAAATTTCTTGCTTATTCTTGAAACATAATGATAAGCAGCTAATTGTGAAGACTGGCAAGCCTTTAAAATATAAATGCTGTTTCATTCAACCTCATTTTCTTGGTTTCTCACCACTAGACATAGGAAGGAAAAATAGATGAGGACTATACCATTAGCAAGTAAGTTATAATAAATCCATTAACTTTAAAATTAAATTACTCTCTTCTCTTTTTCTAAATGGAAATGATGTTTTGTTTTTATTCCCATATATGTTAATTTTTTTTCTTTTTCACCTATCATCGAAGGTTAAGTTTCTGTTCCTTTACTACCATTTGACTGATCAATAACTAGATACACAGTCCTCTTTGTTTTGTTTTGTTTGTTTTAGATACATATTCTTTTCCTTTCTATAAGCCCTAGTGGTGTTTGATGTTTATCCTCTTTTATTAAATGTATGTTAAAATCATGACAATAAAATGATAGAGGTTCAAATGTTTACTTATTTTTCCTAGAATTTTATATATTACATATATAATATACATATAAATCAGTGTGGGTCATAGGAGGGTTATACACAAAAACAAAACAAAAAAAGACAAATTGTAAAAACTCTTACTACATCAGTATCAGTTTGACTGTGTCTTATATCCTAAGATCAAATCATAAAAATAATGATAATAAAATCCCTTACATAATGATAGCACCAACAAATATGTCTAATTCCTTATCCTGTTGGTCAAGCCTTACCCACCTTTTGTTGTATTTAATTTTCTGGGTACTCTTTGATCGATAGTAAATACAAATCCATATAATAGTTCATCATTAAAATATTCAACAAAGAAGATCCACTATATTTAATGATTCCCAACTTCATATTTTTTCTTGCTTTGCAATTGCTATAACATTTTTAAATGTTAATTTTATTGCTTAGCATTGGTGGGATATTGAATGTTTTTTCCTTCCAGGAAGATATATTTTAAATTTTAAGAATAAGCAATGTAAAATTATAAATGTCAAACTGCCAGGAAATGATTCTAAAATTAGGAAAAGAAATAAAGATAATACCAGAATTGGATTTTATGTTAGAAATAACATTGTGAGTAACTTGTAATCATGACTAAGATATGAAACAGAGTTTGTAGTATGGATATAAATGATATTAGTTTTATTTCTTTAAATACTTTACTCTGCTAGATTGTGGCCAAACTCAAGAATTCTGGCTGGTGAATTTTTTCTCTTTTCTTTCCTTTCCTTTTTTTTTTCTTTTTTAGACTAAAGTGTACTTATTACTAGGCAATTAAAAAGAAAAAAAAAGCAACTCAAGCTAACATAGTAAACATCGTGCTCTAAAGCAGTTAAGGAAATATTTTGACTTACTGTGTGAATAGAAGAAAATGTCTTTTCTTTCTGATCACTAATAATTTTTCCTTTACGTTGAAAATTCTAATACCCTACACTCAATAAAATACGTTTGTTCTAAGAAGGGTATTTTATATCTCTCTATTGGTATGACAATCAGTGGCATATTTTTTAATGTTTCCTTTCATTGATCATCTTCATACTAAGGGGGACAAAAAAGCATCTAACTTTTTTGTTTTTCAAAGTAAGAGGCTACCTTCTATGCAGGATGGGTTTCCTACAGATGTGTGAAGGAGGTTTATTAGGGAGTACAATTGAGAACAACACCTGTGGGGTTATAAGAAAATCAGAATTGTGCAGAGAGAGAATGAACTGTGATGAAACTGTGACAGAGGGCCAGCCAATTCTGCAAGTTCAGGAGCTGGTATGACCTCTGAGACATGCTTGGCCTTTGTACATCAACATCAACAGAAGGAGGCTGCTACCAGGAAAAGGGTATCCTTGGTTGTCATTTCAATCAGGGCAATTCCTGGGGAGGAATTTAACTGTGAGCCTTCAACAGCCAATATGATTTAAGGATAAATTCATTTTTATATAATATATACTTAACTCAAGTGTTTTCTCAGAGTCTGGTCCCAGGATACGTGTGGAGAATATAGAGATAAGTCAGACATGGTGATGTTTACTCTCAAGGGAAGAGATCATAAGAGGGGATGATAAGCCTCTGAGCAAGGAAGTGCAATAGAAAAAATAGATCTACGACCTCCCTGGCAGTCCAGTGGTTGGGACCCCATGATTCCACTGCAGGGGGTGTGTGTTCAATCCCTGGTCAGGGAAGATTTCTCATGATCCTCAGAGAGGCCAAAAAAAAGACCTAAATCATTGACTTTAACCAGGGGTAATGTTGTCACTTGGGGGTAGTTAGCAAGATCTGGAGACACTTTTGGTTGCCAGAACTTGGTGGGATGCTACAGGCATGCTAGAGAGTAGAGGCCAAGGATGGTGCTAACCATCTTACAATGCACAGGACAGTCCTCCCAATCAAGCTTTATCTGTTCCAAAATGTCAATAGTGCCAGCGTTGAGTAACCCTGACTTAGATGCTTTGACAGAAATATATATTGGATGAGGTGGGACAAAGTAATGGATATAGAAATATTAAGGAATTTTTCAGGAAGTGACTCATGGAAAAGGTGATGGGAAGGTGTTCATTGTGTAGGAAGGGTGCGGGATAGAACTCCAGGTATCTATACTGTAAAGACAAAGATGCATAAAATAGACAATGTGGCAAAATGTCAAAAGTAATTCAAACTAATGTTGGAGACACAGTCAGGGCAAGAGAAAAGAGTTTAAATATCATTCTAAGTGTTAAGCAAAGTCACTTATTGGCTAAAGAAACTGGCATGTACCCATTAGTCTGTCCTCACCACACATACAGTAGGTGCATTCCTTTGCACTTCTTGTCAGTTCTCTTACTTCATTCACTCCCTACCTTATTCCTAGATAGGCATTTGATATCTCTGCTCCTGAAGTAGGTGTTGGCATGATCTCTTTTTCAGATCTCCTCAAACCTTCCATTGATAGAAGAGGAAAGAAAATAATTGATAGGTCAGAAAAATTAAATGTAAGAGAAATTAGCAGTTATTTGTAGGATGGTGTTATAATTCTTATGCTACCAGAGGCAGCATGTTGGGGGAGGGAGGATTGGATGAAGGTGGTCAAAAGTACAAAATTCCAGTTATAAGGTAAATAAGTCCTTGGGATGTAATGTACAACATGATAAATATAATGAACACCTCTGTGTGTGTATTTTATTTTTTTAACATCTTTATTGGAGTATAATTGCTTAACAATGGTGTGTCAGTTTCTGCTTTATAACAAAGTGAATCAGCTATACATATACATATATTCCCATATCTACTCCCTCTTGCATCTCCCTCCCATCCTCCCTATCTCACCCCTCTAGGTGGTCACAAAGCACCGAGCTGATCTCCCTGTGCTATGCAGTTGCTTGCCAGTAGCTATTTTACATTGGTAGTATATATATGTCCATGCCACTCTCTCACTTCGTCTCAGCTTACCCTTCCCCCTCCTTGTGTCCTCAAGTCCACTCTCTATGTCTGTGTCTTTATTCCTGTCCTGCCCCTAGGTTCTTCAGAATCTTTTTTTTTAGATTCCATACATATGTGTTAGCATATGGTATTTTTCTCTTTCTGACTTACTTCACTCTGTATAACAGTCTCTAGGTCCATCCACCTCACTACAAATAACTCAACTTTGGTTTGCTTTATGGCTGAGTAATATTCCATTGTATATGAGATAAATCACAGCAAGATCCTTTGTAACCCACCTCCTAGAGAAATGGAAATAAAAACAAAAATAAACAAATGGGACCTAATGAAACTTAAAAGCTTTTGCACAGCAAAGGAAAACATAAACAAGATGAAAAGACAACCCTCAGAATGGGAGAAAATATTTGCAAATGAAGCAACTGACAAAGGATTAACCTCCAAAATTTACAAGCAGTTCATGCAGCTCAATATCAAGAAAACAAACAACCCAATCCAAAAATGGGCAGAAGACCTAAATAGACATTTCTCCAAAGAAGATAAACAGAATGCCAACAAACACATGAAAGGATGCTCAACATCACTAATCATTAGAGAAATGCAAGTCAAAACTACAATGAGGTATCACCTCACACCAGTCAAAGTGGCCATCATCAAAAAATCTCCAAACAGTAAATGCTGGAGAGGGTGAGGAGAAAAGGGAATCCTCTTGCACTGTTGGTGGGAATGTAAATTGATACAGCCACTATGAAAAACAGTATGGAGATTACTTAAAAAACTAAAAATAGAACTAGCATATGACCCAGCAATCCCACTGCTGGCCATATACCCTGAGAAAATGATAATTCAAAAAGAGTCATGTACCACAATGTTCATTGCAGCTCTATTTACAATAGCCAGGACATGGAAGCAACCTAAGTGTCCATCAACAGATGAATGGATAAAGAAGATGTGCCGCTGTGTGATATACATGAAAGGTGTTAAGAGAGGAAATCCTAAGAATTCTCATCCCAAGGAAAAACAAATTGGTATGGGGATACACGTCTTGACAAACTAAAGTTTCTCTCCCCATCTCTCTTATGTTTTTATTCTCTTTGCTCTTTGAAGTTGCACATGGTATTTTTTTTGGGGGGGGTATCTCACTTAAATAAATCAATGAGATGAAGTGTTACTCTTTTAAATGAACTATCATCATCCCTCTGAAGGAGAATGTGTTGCTTCATTATCAACAGTAAAATATCTTAAAATGGTATTGTTCTTTGACATGGAGGTCAACTTCTGAATTTCCATCAGGAAATTGAAGAGAGGTCTGGATCTAATGTAGTACTGAAATTCATTCCATTAATTTGTGTGTCAGATTTTTTGAAATATTTACAAATTAATACAACCTTCTGATAACAAATATCACCCTCTTAAAAATCTACATGCCCTAGGCCACTATAAAAACTGCATAGACCTTGGATAAACAAGGTCCGACTCTATGGCACAGGGAACTATATTCAATGTCCTGTGATAAACCATAATGGAAAAGAATATGAAAAAGAACCTATATATGTATAACTGAATCACTTTGCTGTACAGTCAAAATTAACACAACATTGTAAATCAACTAAATTTCAGTAAAATAAATTAAACAAAAACTTTGTAGACCATAATCAATCTTACTTTTAGAGATCCTACTCTACATCAAATATATTTAACAGTATATCAAAGGTATTAAAATACAACCATGTTTACTTTAATGATAATATTTCTGCTATAAATACTTGAATAATCTTAAGATGTTACTAGTAAACTGGCTTGCCTGTGTGGAATGCAACTATTATGCCTACTTAAAATTTCTTATGAAATAAGAAACTTTCAGCAATAAAGTGTGCCTACACGGTGAAATTTTAGCAATATTAAATGTAGTCATTTTATTAAATTAACAATGTTACCTTTAAGGTAATTATTAATTATGATTTTGTTGCTTTAAATATTTTTTTTTAACTAAGTCATTCCCTTTTTGACTCAAGTATTTTCACAGATCCTTGAAACTCTTATGGGAATTAGGTGCCTATATGTGTGAGGTGACCATAAAATTTCATATATAAAATGGCCACGTACATACCCTTTGTTATGAAAAGTCAACCTATAAAAATTTATACTAAATAATTGATAAAAATAAGTATAATAATTTGTCTATAAATATAATTATTGTAGAACATTCATTGTTTATAATAGCAAAAATAATATTTTAATGAGATGAGCTTAATGCATATAGTACATATTTACAATAGAATAACATGTAGATGTTGAATGTGACTATTGTAGAATTTGTGGAATAATAATGGAAAAATAATATGTTAAAATTTTAAACACAATTTATAAAATGGTATCCACACCCTGAATCCTTTTATAACATATGCATAAATATAACATCTGAATAATAAGTACTGACATGCATAAAAAGAGTGTTTTCTTCTAGTCAGAGATTTTGTGACTTTCTTTTTTTTCACTTTTATTATCCTTATTTTCTACTTTTCCTATGAGAGTGCATTACCTTTTTTTTTTTTAACAGTCATCCAGTAAATATTTATTCAACATATGTGTGGCACTGTGCCAGTCCCCAAGAGGGAAATAGACATACTCTCAATGCATTTATGGTTAAGTGAGGAGTCAGACATGTACATGCAGCAATGTAATAGGGCCTTTTGATGAAGCTGAGCATGAGCTGAGTTCTATGAGTGTATGTATGAAAAATGAAAACAATCATAGTTAAAATTGGTAAAACATATACAGGAAAGTATTACATTGATATAAAAAATAGCCCAATAGCTATTCAATGGCTTCTAAAGCTAGTGTGGTATAGTATTAGTAAGCTTAGTATTTGTACCTTGATATTTATGTTACTTTTTAATAAAATATTTTTCAAATTACAAAAAAGCACCCAACTACTAGCCATTGAATAAAAAATAATAATTAAAGACAAATAATAAACTAGAAAACTACAAACAAGTAAACTGAGTTTCATTTACATGTTCTAATAATTTTACCAAGCTATCAGACTGCATATGCTACACAAAAGTTTTCTTTCCCTGTAAATTTGAAAAAATAACTACATTACAAAATTGCTATTTATTACTTACTCATTCAATTTTTTTGTCTTGTCATCATCTAATTAAAACTGTTCATGACTTTAGTTTATGAATGTCTGTTCCTCATGGAAAAGTTCACACTTTCCTTCAGGAATGTGATACAAATAAGATTCTACAAACGAACTATACAACAATTATTATTTATTGATTTCTTCTTTAGTAATTTACCAAGGCAGGAGCTGTGGGAGTGGTCTGCCATATTGGGAAGAAAATTTTAACATTGACATTATTTAGAATTGATAAATATGGTGATAATAAAAAGCAAACTGAAATCAGCAGGTTTATGATTGCTTTTAAATGGTCTACAGACTATGCTTCCCTCCCACCCTACAATGGTTGCTCATAGTTTGGAGCCCTCCTACCTCACTCCTTTAGCATGCTGTTGTGCTACTCCAAAACATGTATGAATTTCAAAATGCATGAGGAAAACTGTTACAGGTTAATTATGTATTGATACATAAGCTTGTAAGCTTTCTTGGGAAACTAAATTAGACACCTGCAGAAATAATTAACTCAATGACTAATTTAATAATTTGTGAATTAAGATGTATGATGAAAATACTAATTTAGCTTTAGAATCCTACTAGTCTGAGAGAATTCTGCCATTCAACAAGTATTTGTTGGGCATTCACTTTGTTAGTTTGGAAATACAAGTATCAATATGCTAGCCACGGCCACTGCTCTCAAAGAACCTCATACAGTGAGATAAACAGATTACAGGTGAGAATTTCCAAGAGTTTTGAGTGCTATTTATGAGAAAGATTTGGTGTCACAGTTGTAAATAAGGATAATGCCAAAGAAAGAGGAGGACTGAATTTAAGCTTTGGAGAGAATGACTAACTTCATGATATAAATATAAGCAATGATACTCAATGGTGAATAATCCAAAGTTTTCTTATTCATTGCTGACAAATGTATTTTTATTGATGTGTAGCATGAGTGTGCACAATGAATTCCTGCCAAAAAATAATTTAAATAATGAGGTCATGGGAAATTTAAAGTACTTAATTTCCTGAATTATATTCCATATGTAAAAATGCTAGTTTCTTTCTCCTTTCGGGGAATAGCTCTTTGTTAAGCAGACACAACATAACAATCTGAGCATTCACTTTGCTGATATGTATTCTCATTGTCTTTATGGTTCACACTTCCCTGAGGCCACAAAATGTCTGTTTGAAAATATTTCCTTCCCATTTTCCGCCTAATAAATGTAAATAGTGATAGTGCTAAGGACTTAATTCATCAGAGCAGGTGACCTAAAAAAACATTAGAGCAAGCTTTGCAATTTAGATGGTCTGAGTGTTGATTCAGGGGAATGATCTCTTTTTTAGGTGGGACAAAAATAAAATTGACAAGTTGACTGTAATCGCTTATTAATTGAAAGCAATTTTAGCAGACCATTTAAAAAAATAGAATCATCTGTTATAAACAAAAAATTAAGTGAAACAACTACTGGAGGTAAAAAGCACCTACCAAATGTTCTCTT
>NW_006770909.1:2334742-2335426 GCF_000442215.2 Lipotes vexillifer
TTCCCTGCACCATGTGGCATGATGGAAGTTTCCAATTTTTTTAACTTACTCTTGTAACTACCAGGCATATATTCCACATTTTCAAATCTCTATTAATTTTAGGTTTGAATTAAGATGCATATCACTAGGATGATACCTATCCAAACAAGGAACAATATGACATGTTTTGAAAGCCACTGTGTTTGGAAAAAGCCTTCCACATGTACGCAAACACACATATACAGTGTCCCATTTATTTTCTCACTGTTTCTGTGGGTCAGTTGAGTCCCTCCTCAAACTCATATATTTAATACAGAACCCCCAGTACATCAGAATGTGACTGTATTTGGAGATAAGGTTTTTCTTAAGAGTAAGTTAAAATGAGGTTATTAGTGTGGGCCCTAATCCAATATGCCTGGTGTCCTGATAAGAAGAGATTAAGACAGAGACAGGCACAGAGAAAAGACCATGTAAAGACAGAGGGAGAAGACAGCCATCTACATGAAAAGAAAGAAGCCTCAGAAGAAACCAAGCCTTGATCTCAGACGTCTACCTTCCAGAATTGTAAGAAAATAAATTTTTGTTGTTTAAGCCACCTAGTCTGTGGTATTTGTCATAGCAGCCCTAGCAAACTAATATAGCATGCAATTAAAAATTGTGACACAAATTAAGCTTATGACAAATGGAACAGAATAGTATAGGGAA
>NW_006770909.1:2335846-2406537 GCF_000442215.2 Lipotes vexillifer
GCTCTCACTTTTGTGGCCTCTCCCATTGCAGAGCACAGGCTCTGGACGCACAGGCTCAGCGGCCATGGCTCACGGGCCCAGCCGCTCCGCGGCACATGGGATCCTCCCAGACCAGGGCACGAACCCATGTCCCCTGCATCAGCAGGCGGACTCTCAACCACTGCGCCACCAGGGAAGCCCCCCAAATATATTTTTAAAGTATATCTTTATCCTATGTTACTCAAAGCACTCTAAGTACTATAACTAATATACACAACACTTGTTAGAATGTGACATAATTTTGCAAAAGAAAAAATTAAATATAATAATGTATATGCCACTCTACAATTGATTTGTTCCCTATATAGTACAAACTCAGATATTGGTCACTCATTTTATAGTCTGAGTGAATTTGATATTCATTTATACAAGATGAAAAATGAAGAATAACGAGGCAAAAATAAATAATGATAATAATCTTAATAGTGGGAGAAATTGTATATTGCATTTTCCCCATAGACCCTTTTCTGCCTATTTAATCTTAATTTTTAACTCTTACCTTATCTCCTTATTAAAAAATCTCAGTCCCTTTCTTTCCTCTAAACACTGACCATGTATCTTCATTCACAGACAAAATTGAAGAAATTAAAAGAGCATTTAAATATTTTCCCATCACAACAAACTATTTGTATCTGTGTGCACATATTTCTTCTCTACTCCAGTTCCCATGAATGAACTATCTTGCTTCTAAAAAAAATTTTCTACCTGTTTACTACAGCCAATCTAATCCCTTCAATATGACACCGATATATTTTAGCAAGTTTCTCTTTTACTTCTGTAACATCAGTCTTCTGCTATATGGGATCATTCCCATCAGAGTACAAACACGCTGTAAATTCTTACCTTAAAAAACCCTTGCTCGATCCTAATATCTTTCCACCACATACTTCTCCTAAATATCTGCATAGAGCTTTTCCACATACAGACCTTCCACCTAGCTCCCACTATCTCCTAAAGCCATTATCACTAGGCTTTTATGCCCAATAAGGCAACAGCTTCTTTTTGTATGGACTATCCACATTTATTCCTTAAACAAGCACTTATCCTGCATTTGTTACTTACAACAAAATATTGTGGACAATGAGGATACAGCAATGAATAAAACAGACCAAGCCCCTGTAGTCCATGAGATGGATAGTAGCTTTTATATTGTTATGAATAGAAATCAGATAGCAGGAAAAATGAGGGCTATAGAGCTTGCTACTCATAGTATATGCTGTAGACCCCTAGTATTGGCATCACCTGGGACCTTGTGAGAAATGCAGAATCAGTCCCCATGCCAGTCCTACAGAATCAGAATGTGCGTTTTGCCAAGATCCCCAGGTGATGCAAATACACATTAAAGTTTAAGAAGCCCTGGAAAACAGAAGACACCTACTGGGAAAATGTATAATAGACATCTTTAATAATTTAAAGGTCAGTATTTATCACTTATTTTAATCCATGATTGTTTCAATGCTATCTTTGTTTAGTGTTATTTCTATGGTTTACATTATAAATTCCTCTATTAGTTAAGATTTCATTTAGCTGCAAGAATCAGAAAACCCAGTCCCACAGATGTAAAAAGTTATTGCCATTCTTTCAGCTGCTCAACAGCATTACTACTGATATTTCTCTGATTATCTTAAATATTCAGCAATGTTGCAGGATGGTTTTTTGCCTTTAAGCTAGAAAAGAGAGAAGGAATATACCAGGCATGGCTTTGTTTTAATCAAAAAAAAAAAAGTAGAATTTTCCCCAAAGCACCTCCATTCCAAAACTTATCTGCTTATTTACTGTGTGCTAAAGCTGGGTAATTTGACCAAAACTAGCTGCAAGGGACACTAGGAAACTGAGTATATGGCTCTCTAGGTAATATAGAAGGAAGTAGTAAGAGACGTGATTAGAAATGTCTTTAGAGTAGAAAAGCAGCAGTGTCTGCAACAATATTATAGATAAATCCACTGTGTTTTCAAACCTTAAATAGATAGAAATAATTATCCTCTACTACAAATATCACCACCATGTCTAATATCTCCATGCTCCTTCAGAAGCAGCACTGTCGATTCTCTCTTAGTGGAGAATCTCAGGAACAACTCAGTATCTTCCTAATGGATCTGATGGTTTAGGTGATTCCAGGGAGTTACATCATATGCTAGGGACACAAATTCCATATAAACTATATGTTCTTCACATTTAAAGTGAAAATAAGGAAACACTTTTGTGGTAGACAGGTTCTCCCTTCCTGTTTCTGAAAAAGTTTGCTGACATGTTTTGAGGTACCTAGGAAGAGATCCACATGGCAAAGTAATGAGAGAAACCTCCAGCTCATCTGGACAGCCTGCAAGGCTAACACTTGGACTGCAGCCTTGTAGAAGACCCAGCCATGCTATGCCTGGGCTTCAGCCTATAACACATATTTAAGGATTATAAGGCACTGTTTGGTGTTGTACACAGCTACAAAGATACTAAAGACTTAGCACATGAACAAGGAGTGTTTTTATAAAAAGGGATAAATGGAACAGGTAAAATCCAAGTATAGCATGGTTCTCCTTCAATAAATAATCTACTCTTCTGGTGTTGTAAAAGAGTACAAGTGAATATTGCTACTGTTAATGAATAGATAAATGTCTGTGTCCCCCAAATAAGTGGTCAAATAAACACAAAATAAGTATTAATGTGGCTTTCAATACAACTTTTTCAATATATCTATATCAACATAATTCCTTATAGTGATTGTCTCCGGTCATTGTACTCTGTACTTAAAATGTCAACAGAAAATGGGTAATTAGAGGAAGTATCTGTATATTGAGAATTTCCATTTCACTTACTATAAGTTTAAACCCAACAGTGGTCACTATAACCAAATCCAAAACAAACATAATAGTTGAATTTGAGAATAGCAGTGAGTAAGTCACAAAGGCTAACTTCCACTGAAAGATTTTATAATGTTAAGTTTGTTCTACATGGTAAATGTATGATTCTGAAAGGTTTAAGATCAGCACAGAGAATAATCTCCAATTGGAAAGAATATAGGAATTGAATGGAGAACCACAATGGTGGGAGTATTTGGCATTTTTCAAATATAGTACATGTACACTATTAGATGGCTTTCCCAAGTCTTCACTGACATTTAGACAGGAAGTAGTGGATTTAAATCACAAAAAGAGAAGTTGGAGAGTAAAAATTCTTATTGACTTTCATGGTTATGAAATGGAATACTATCCTTTCCTGCAAATTATTTATAAAAATAATTTCAGTATTCAAGTGTTTTCAGTACACAGTAGCCAAAATACCAAATGAACTCTTTTATCTTTACCTCCATATTCATTAGCAAAACTAATGAAAACTAATCCAGCTAAATGCTCTCAGTTTTAAAGATACCTTTGGCTTAATACATATTTATTTAACTACAATTAATCAAAATATATTGATCATATACAAACAGTATGCTTGACATTTAGGAAGTCAAGGTTTGCATACTTGGAAGAGAGAAATCTGAGGGTAGGAAATCATGTTATTTATGGGATGAGACACCTTCAGATAAGCTAGAAACTTCAAAATGAGCCTAAATAAAATGATGCATGTGAGTAGAGGAAAAACACTAACATGGGAGGAAAAGTTACAAAAGATATTCAAGGTATAATAAGCAGATTCTTCTTTCTGAGCTAGAGAAGGTACCTACTAAAAATATGAGATATACAAAGGTTGAGAAAGAACAGCCTTTATTGTTGTTCGAACTTCTTACCTGAAAAAAATGTCCATTTTTCAAATAGACATGTTAGGAGAGTGGATAAGTGTCCATGTTAGTAACCATAATAATAATAGAAAAGAAATACATTGCAAAATGTATACAAGATTAGGTAAATTTAAATTAAAATTTTAAGTGTGTATTTCTAATAGCCCAATATTTCTACTTGCCACCTTTACATTAGGGAAGCACTCAATAAGTGCAAGAAAACATACACAAGAATGTCCAGGGCAGCAGTATTTGCAACAGCAAAAATAACAAATACCTAATGCCCTAAATACCAACAGATTAGCATTGGTTAATCCATACTTTGGAATACTATGAGAATTTGTGTAGCTCTATGTATACTACTATGAAAACATTACTAAGATGTACTGTTAAATTTAAAAAATCATAATAAAATACAAACCATTACCCAACTATTTATTAAGCATTGATTATATGTTATTCACTATTTGGTTGTTTATTTCTCTACCATAGGAGCATTTTAAGGATTTTTAAACCAGGAAGAACTTATCATACTAATATTTGGGCTTAAAACCATACAGAAAATTCTTCTCAGTTTAGGTTTTTTTCTTATTTTTTATATTTCTTTACTTTCCGACTTTTCATTATACTCTGTGTGGCTGGGATGATGAAAATTCCTGGAGTCCTTTTCTCCATCTGAAGTACCTTTCATGCCCTATTCAGTAGAAATGATCTGCCAAAAATGTAGATAAAGAGATACATCTTTAATCTTACAAGCTGTCTCCTTGCAAAGGATCAGGAAAATGATTTTTCTTTTAACAGTTGTCAGCATGCTTGACATCTGTCACAAAGGCTTAGGCTCTATTTTTATTTTTCCTATTGAAATCATGCTCTGACACCTGCCCCTTTGATACTTTCAGACTGATGCCATGAAGAACTGAGTGTTTTTAAGTCAAAGAACCCACCATATTTCCTTTCTTTTTTGTTTGGTTCAAAAATAAGATTAAAAATAAAACTTATTTTCAATAGGATAGATGTGTAGAAATATCCAAATTAAATAAAAATACATCATTATCCTATGAACAACGATATTTCCTTAAAAAAGATATAGCTGATCTTAACATATTCAGTCTTCTCAAAAAGTTTTAAATAACATGTATAAAATTATCTTCTAGGGCTTCCCTGGTGGTGCAGTGGTTGAGAATCTGCCTGCCAATGCAGGGGACACGGGTTCGAGTCCTGGTCTGGGAGGATCCCACATGCCGCCGAGCAGCTGGGCCCGTGAGCCACAATTACTGAGCCTGCGCGTCTGGAGCCTGTGCTCCACAGCAAGAGAGGCCGCGACAGTGAGAGGCCCACGCACCGTGATGAAGAGTGGCCCCCGCTTGCCACAACTAGAGAAAGCTCTCACACAGAAACGAAGACCCAACACAGCCATAAATAAATAAATAAATAAATAAAACTGTCAACAAGTAAAAATAAAAACAAACAAAAAAAAACAACAACAAAAAAGAAAATTATCTTCTATATTTATCAGAACACCATTAGTGGTACTTAGCATAAAAAGTAGGTATGTATGTGTCAGTTGTTTCTCAGTAAAACCTAATGACAAGTGCTATAGTAACCATACACACAGATGTAACAAAAGTGCAAGTATGTTTATGAATTTTAAAGTGGTACTTTGTACTATTTGAAAAAAAAGTTATTGTGACATGGCAGGAAGTGTAAAGAATTGGGGTGTTTGCATGAGGAAAAGACAGTATTAAAGGTCAAAGACATTAGCCTCACCTTCTCTTTACAAAATTGCCAAAAAAATATCCCCTAGTAAAGGAATCATTACATATGAGGCTGCTATTCTGCCCTATAAACAACAAAATAATGTGTTGGATAGGGACATCAGAAAAGTGATAGAGTAAGCAGCTCTAAACATTCATCTTCCACAGATATACATATATATATATAGCAAAATTTGTCAGAATCCTGTCAGAACTCTGAAAAACAAAGATTTACAGCAACACAGCAAATACTGAATCAAGAAAAAAGCAACTTGAAAACAGTAAGAAAGTTGTGGTTGTTTTCATTTTCACTTGCTCCACCCGATTCCCAGTGTGCTAGCAGTCTTGAAATGGCAACAGAGTGTGTTCCTAGTGTGGAACACGGATCCCTGGTTTTGGAGGGAGCATAAGATCTTATTTACAAATTACTGTAAATGTTTTTAATAACCTGTCTGAGAGCTACCTGAAGGACTAATAGAGGCACTCAACTTTGTTTTGCCTAACTTAGAACTCAGGCCAGAAGTGGCAGGCCTTGCTTAACAAATGCTGGCAGGCAAACTTACAACTTCAGATGTTTAGGATTAAGATATACACTAGACAAACTAAGGCCTGGGAGGAAAAGCTGGGGGAGATTCTTAGAGAAATCAGGATATTCAAAACAACTGAGTATTCAGGGACATTTAGGAAGACACATGCATGCACAGGGCAATATATATGATCACTAAACAACTAAGAAGAACATAAGTTTTACTCTGGGCTGATCCTTAGGTTCAAACCTACCTAAACAATGAAGGAATGTACCAGAATAGAGCTAGTCTGCAAAGACTGGGAGATGAGTTTGTTTATTATTGTTTTACTTTCATTTTTTTGGTATTTTTATTGCTGTTTTTATGTTTTGTTTTGTTTCTTTCTAGCTCTTCCCTGTCAAGGAAATATCTGTGAAAAATTAGCTAAACCATGAGCTAAGGAACAGACTTCAATGATTGAACATGACAAGAAATATTGTCTTCACAAAAATAGTTCTTAAAAGTTACTATATAAATGGACTAAAACAGCTTTTCAACATTCAAAAAATCCTCAATCTTGAGAATGGGGAACTTTATTTCCAGTATTACCACATTATAATATTTCAATGTACATTTTTCAACAATAAAAAAATCATAAGGCATTTGTAAGGCATTCAAGGAAATCATAAGGTATTCAACAATAAAAAAACCCATAAGGCATTCAAGGAAATATGGCCCATTCATAGATATGAAATAAATTGATAAAAGCCATCCATGAGGAAGAAAACATCAGATTTTTTTTAAAAAATCCCTTTAAAACAACTATCTTAGTTGTGTTTAAAGGACTAAAGGAAAGCCAAGACAAAGATCTAATAAAATCAGGAAAATTATGTATGAACAAAATGAGAATATCAATAGAAGGATAGAAATTATAAGAAGAAACCAAACAGAAATTCTGGTGCTGAATAGTACAATAACTGAAATGAAAACTTTAGAAGATGGGCTCACATCATATTTGAACAGGCAGAAGAAATAATCAGTAAACTTGAAGACAGGACAATCTAATTCTTTGAGTCTGAGGAGAAGAAAGAAAAAATAATAAGATAAAGGAAACAGTCTAAGTGACCTGTGAGACACCAATAAGCAGACCAACATATCCATTATGGAAGCACTGGAAGAAAAACAGAGAGAGAAGAGACATGAACAATATTTGAAAAAACATTTCCCAAACATGTCCCACATTTGATGAAGTACATAAATCTACAAATATAAGACCAATGAACTCCGAGTAGGATAAAGTCAGAGATCTATACCTGAACAAATTATACGCAACTGGTTAAAAGCCATAACAAAGAGAGAATCTTGAAAGAAGGTGAAGAGAAGCAACTCATACTGTACAGAAAACAATTAACAGCCAATTTCTTATCAGAAACTATGGAGGCCAGAAAGCTATAGGATAATACATTTAAAAGCACTGAGGGGCTCCAGGAAGATGGTGGAAGAGTAAGACGCAGAGATCACCTTCCTCCCCACAGATACATAAGAAATACATCTACATGTGCAACTGCTCCTACAGAACACCTACTGAATGCTGGCAGAAGACCTCAGACCTCCCAAAAGGAAAGAAACTCCCCACGTAACTGGGTAGGGCAAAAGAAAAAAGAAAAAAACAGACAAAAGAATAGGGATGGGACCTGCATCAGTAGGGAGCCGTGAAGGAGGAAATTTTCCACACGCTAGGAAGCCCCTTTGCCGGCGAAGACTGTGGGTGGCGGAGGGCAGAACGTTGGAGCCAAGGAGGAGAGCGCAGCAACAAGGGTGCAGAGGGCAAAGTGGAGAGACTCCCGCACAGAGGATCGGCGCCGCGAGCACTCACCAGCCCGCGAGGCTTGTCTCCTCAACCGCTGGTGCAGGCCGGAGCTGGGAGCTGGGGCTTGGGCTTCTGAGGTCAGATGGCAGGTAGAGGACTGGGGTTGGCGGCGTGAACACAACCTGAAGGGGGTTAGTATACCACGGCTAGCTGGGAGGGAGTCTGGGAAAAGTCTGGACCTGCCGAAGAGGCAAGACACTTTTCCTCCCCTCTTTGTTTCCTGGTGCACGAGGAGAGGGGATTAAGAGCGCTGCTTAAAGGAGCTCCAGAGACGGGCGTGAGCCACGGCTAACAGCGCAGACCCCAGAGACGGGCATGAGACGCTAAGGTGGCTGCTGCTGCCAGCAAGAAGCCTGTGTGTAAGCACAGGTCACTACCCACATCTCCACACCCAGGAGCCTGTGCAGCCCACCACTACTAGGGTCCCATGATCCAGGGACAACTTCCCTGGGAGAATGCACAGCGAGCATAAGGCTGTTGTAATGTCACGCTGGCCTCTGCAACCGCAGGCTCACCCCACCTCCGTACCCCTCCCTCCTCCTGGCCTGAGTGAGCCAGAGGCCCCGAATCAGCTGCTCCTTTAACTCTGCCCTGTCTGAGCGAAGAACAGACGCCCTCAGGTGACCTACACGCAGAGGCAGGTCCAAATCCAAAGCTGAACCTCGGGAGCTGTGCGAAAAAAGAGAAAGGGAAATCTCTCCCAGCAGCCTCAGAAGCAATGGATTAAAGCTCCACAATCAACTTGATGTACCCGGCATGTGTGGGATACCTGAATAGACAACGAATCATCCCAAATTGAGGAGGTGGACCTTGGGAGCAAGATATATTATTTCTTCCCCTTTTCCTATTTTTGTGAGTATGTATGTGTATGCTTCTGAGATTTTCTCTGTATAGCTTTGCTTTCACCATTTGTCCTAGGATTCTGTCTGTCCATTCTTTTTTTCTTTTTTATCTTTACTTTAAAAAATTTTTTTCATAATAAAAATTTTTTATCTTAATAACTTTATTTTATTTTATCTTACTTTATTTTATCCTCTTTCTTCCTTCCTTTCTTTCTTTCTTTTTTCTACTTCTTCTCCCTTTTATTCTGAACCATGTGGATGAAAGGCTCTAAGTGCTTCAGCCAGGAGTCACTGCTGTGCCTCTGAGGTGGGAGACCCAACTTCAGGACACTGGTCCACAAGAGACCTCCCAGCTCCATGTAATATCAAACAGTGAAAATCTCCCAGAGATCTCCATCTCAATGCCAAGACCCAGCTTCACTCAAAGACCAGCAAGCTACAGTGCTGGACACCCTATGCCAAACGACTAGCAAGACAGGAACACAGCCCCATCCAATAGCAGAGAGGCTGCCTAAAACCATAACACCACAGACACCCCAAAGCACACCACCAGATGTGGACATGCCCACCAGAAAGACAAGATCCAGCCTCATCCACCAGAACATAGGCACTAGTCCACTCCACCAGGAAGTCTACACAACCCACTGAACCAACTTTAGCCACTAGAGACAGACACCAAAAATAACGGGAACTACGAAACTGCAACCTGCGAAAAGGAGACCCCAAACACAGTAAGATAAGCAAAATGAGAAGACAGAAAAACACACAGCAGATGAAGGAGCAAGGTAAAAACCCACCAGACCTAACAAATGAAGAGGAAATAGGCAGTCTACCTGAAAAGAATTCAGAATAATGATAGAAAAGATGATCCAAAATCTTGGAAATAGAATAGAGAAAATGCAAGAAACATTTAACAAGGAGCTAGAAGAACTAAAGAGGAAATAAGCAATGATGTAAAACACACTAAATGAAATTTAAAATACTCTAGGGGCTTCTGTGGTAGTACAGTGGTTGGGAGTCCGCCTGCTGATGCAGGGGACATGGGTTCATGCCCCAGTCTGGGAAGATCCCACATGCCATGGAGTAGCTGGGCCCATGAGCCATGGCTGCTGAGCCTGTGTGTCCAAAGCCTGTGCTCCACAATGGGAGAGGTCACAACAGTGACAGGCCCGCAGACTGCAAAAAAAACCCCAAAACTCTAGAAAGGATGAATAGCAGAATAACTGATGCAGAAGAACGGATAAGAGACCTGGAAGATAAAACAGTGGAAATAACTACTGCAGAGCAGAATAAAGAAAAAAGAATGAAAAGAACTAAGGACAGTCTCAGAGACGTCTGGGACAACATTAAATGCATCAACATTCGAATTATTGGGCTCCCAGAGGAAGAAGAGAAAAAGAAAGGGACTGAGAAAGTATTTGAAGAGATTATGGTTGAAAACTTCCCTAATATGGGAAAGGAAATAGTTAATCAAGTCCAGGAAGCACAGAGAGTCCCATACAGGATAAATCCAAGGAGAAACACTCCAAGACACATATTAATTGAACTGTCAAAAATTAAATACAAAGAAAACATATTAAAAGTAGCAAGGGAAAAACAATAAAAGACACACAAGGGAATCCGCTAAGGTTAACAGCTGATCTTTCAGCCAGAAGGGAGTGGCAGGACATATTTAGAGTGATGAAGGAGAAAAACCTACAACCAAGATTCCACTACCCAGCAAGGATCTTATTCAGATTTGATGGAGAAATTAAAACCTTTACAGACAAGCAAAAGCTGAGACAGTTCAGCACTGCCAAACCAGCTTTACAACAAATGCTAAAGGAACTTCTCCAGGCAAGAAACACAAGAGAAGGAAAGGACCTACAATAACAAACCCAGAACAATTAAGAAAATGGGAATAGGAACATACATATCGATAATTATCTTAAATGTAAATGGATTAAAGGCTCCAACCAAAAGACACAGACTGGCCGAATGGAGAGAAAAGCAAGACCCATATATATGCTGTCTACAAAAGACCCACTTCAGACACAGGGACACATACAGACTGAAAGTGAGGGGATGGAAAAAGATATTCCAGGCAAATGGAAATCAAAAACAGCTGGATAGCAATTCTCGTATCAGAGAAAATAGACTTTAAAATAAAGACTATTAGAAGAGACAAAGAAGGACACTACATAATGATCAAGGGATCGATCCAAGAAGAAGATATAACAATTGGAAATATTTATGCACCCAACATAGGAGCACCTCAATACATAAGGCAAATACTAACAGCCATAAAAGGGGAAACTGACAGTAACACAATCACAGTAGGGGACTTTAACACCCCACTTTCACCAATGGACAGATATTCCAAAATGGAAATAAATAAGGAAACACAAGCTTTAAATGATACACTAAACAAGATGGACTTAATTGATATGTATAGGACATTCCATCCAAAAACAACAGAATACGCATTTTTCTCAAGTGATCATGGAACATTCTCCAGGATAGATCATACCTTGGGTCACAAATCAAGCCATGGTATATTTAAGAAAATTGAAATCATATCAAGTATCTTTTCTGACCATAGCACTATGAGAATAGATATCGATTACAGGAAAAGATCTGTAAAAAATACAAACATATGGAAAATAAACAATACACTACTTAATAACCAAGAGATCACTGAAGAAATCAAAGAGGAAATCAAAAAATACCTAGAAACAAATGACAGTGAAAACACGATGACACAAACGTATGGGATGAAGCAAAAGCAATTCTAAGAGGGAAGTTTATAGCAATACAATCCTACCTTAAGAAACAGGAAACCTCTCAAACAACCTAACCTTGCACCTAAAGCAATTAGAGAAAGAAGAACAAAAAAATCCCAAAGTTATCAGAAGGAACGAAATCATAAAGATCAGATCAGAAATAAATGAAAAAGAAATGAAGGAAACGATAGCAAAGATCAATAAAATTAAAAGCTGGTTCTTTGAGAAGATAAAGAAAATTGATAAACCATTAGCCAGACTCATCAAGAAAAAAAGGGAGAAGACTCAAATCAACAGCATTAGAAATGAAAAAGGAGGAGTAACAATTGACACTGCAGAAATACAAAGGATCATGAGGGATTACTACAAGCAACTCTATGCCAATAAAACGGACAACCTGGAAGAAATGGACAAATTCTTAGAAAAGCACAACCTGCTGAGACTGAACCAGGAAGAAACAGAAAATATGAACAGACCAATCACAAGCACTGAAGTTGAAACTGATTAAACATCTTCCAACAAACAAAAGCCTAGGACCAGATGGCTTCACAGTCGCATTCTATCAAACATTTAGAGAAGGGCTAACACCCTTCTGTCTCAAACTCTTCCAAAGTACAGCAGAGGGAGGAACACACCCAACCTCATTCTACAAGGCAACCATCACCCCAATACCAAAAACAGACAAACATGTCACAAAGAAAGAAAACTACTGGCCAATATCAATGATGAACACAGATACAAAGATCCTCAGCAAAATACTAGCAAACAGAATCCAACAGCATATTAAAAGGATCATACACCATGATCAAGTGGGGTTTATCCCAGGAATGCAAGGATTCTTCAATATATGCAAATCAATCAAAGTGATACACCATATTGACAAACTGAAGGAGAAAATCCATATGATCATCTCAATAGATGCAGAGAAAGCTTTCGACAAAATTCAACACCCATTTATGATAAAAACCCTCCAGAAAGTAAGCATAGAGGGAACATTCCTCAACATAATAAAGGCCGTATATGACAACCCACAGTCAACACTGTCCTCAATAGTGAAAAACTGAAACCATTTCCACTAAGATCAAGAACAAGACAAGGTTGCCCACTCTCACCACTCTTATTCAACATAGTTTTGGAAGTTTTAGCCACAGCAATCAGAGAAGAAAAAGAAATAAAAGGAATCCAAATCAGAAAAGAAGAAGTAAAGCTGTCACTGTTTGCAGATGACATGATACTATACATAGAGAATCCTAAAGATGCTACCAGAAAACTGCTAGAGCTAATCCATGAATGTGGTAAAGTAGCAGGATACAAAACTAATGCACAGAAATCTCTGCCATTCCTAAACACTAATGATGAAAATCTGAATGTGAAATTAAGGAAACACTCCCAACTACCATTGCAACAAAAATAATAAAATATATAGGAATAAACCTACCTAAGGAGACAAAAAACCTGTATGCAGAAAATTATAAGACACTGCTGAAAGAAATTAAAGATGATACAAACAAATGGAGAGATATACTATGTTCTTGGATTGGAAGAATCAACATTGTGAAAATGACTCTAGTACCCTAAGCAATCTACAGATTCAATGCAATCCCTATCAAACTACCATTTAAAAACTGGCATTTTTCACAGAACTAGAACACAAAATTTCACAATTTGTATGGAAACACAAAAGACCCTGAATAGCCAAAGCAATCTTGAGAACAAAAAATGGAGCTGGAGGAATCAGGCTGCCTGACTTCAGACTATACTACAAAGCTACAGTAATCAAGACAGTATGATACTGGCAGAAAAACAGAAATATAGATCAACGGAACAGGATAGAAAGCCCAGAGATAAACCCATGCACATATGGCCACCTTATCTTTGATAAAGAAGGCAAGAATATACAGTGGAGAAAAGACAGCCTCTTCAATAAGTGGGGCTGGGGAAACTGGACAGCTACATGTAAAAGTATGAAATTATAACACTCCATAACACCATACACAAAAATAAACTCAAAATGGATTAAATACCGAAATGTAAGGCCAGACACTATCAAACTCTTAGAGGAAAACATAGGCAGAACACTCTATCACATAAATCTCAGCAAGATCCTTTTTGACCCCCCTCCTAGAGAAATGGAAATAAAAACAAAAATAAACAAATGGGACCTAATGAAACTTCAATGCTTTTGCACAGCAAAGGAAACCATAAACAAGACCAAAAGACAACCCTCAGAATGGGAGAAAATATTTGCAAATGAAGCAACTGACAAAGGATTAATCTCCAAAATTTACAAGCAGCTCATGCAGCTCAATAACAAAAACAACAAAAAACACAATCCAAAAATGGGCAGAAGAACTAAATAGACATTTCTCCAAAGAAGATATACAGATTGCCAAAAAACACATGATAGAATGCTCAACATCATTAATCAATAGAGAAATGCAAATCAAAAGTACAATGAGATATCATCTCACACCGGTCAGAATGGCCGTCATCAAAAAATCTAGAAACAATAAATGCTGGAGAGGGTGTGGAGAAAAGGGAACACTCTTGCACTGTTGGTGGGAATGTAAATTGATGCAGCCACTATGGAGAACAGTATGGAGGTTCCTTAAAAAACTACAAATAGAATTACCATACGACCCAGCAATCCCACTACTGGGCATATACCCTGAGAAAACCATAATTCAAAAAGAGTCATGTACCAAAATGTTCATTGCAGCTCTATTTACAATAGCTAGGACATGGAAGCAACCTAAGTGTCCATCAACAGATGAATGGATAAAGAAGATGTGGCACATATATACAATGGAATATTACTCAGCCATTAAAAGAAATGAAATTGAGTTATTTGTAGCGAGGTGGATGGACCTAGAGTCTGTCATATACAGTGAAGTCAGAAAGAGAAAAAGAAATACCATATGTTAACACATATATATGGAAACTATGAAAAAAAAAGTCACAAAGAACCTCACCATTGTAAAGCAATTATACTCCAATAAAGATGTTTAAAAAAATAAAAATACTGAAAGAAAAACTGTCAACTGATAGTTCTATATCTGGCAAAACTGTCTTTCAAAAATTAGGGATACATTTTTGACATTCCCAGACAAACAAAAGCTGAAGTAGTTCATTTCCATTTAGACAAGAACTCTGAAAGGAATCCTTCCAGCTGAAATAAAATGACACTAGACAGTAACTTGAAGTTGTATAAAGAATTAAAGCTCTCTGGTAAAGGCAAATACATGGTCAAATATAAAAGTCAGTATTGTTATAATTTTGGTTTGTAACTGCATTTTTATTTCTTACACGATTTAAAAAGAAAATGTATAAATATAAGTTAATGCTATTTGGGCATAAATAGTGATTGTAATTAAGTCTGTATACACAAAATTAGACTGTTATAAATTTAAGATGTTAAATGTAATCCTCAGGGTAATGATAAATAAAACACCTAAAGAATATACACAAAAGGAAATGAAATGGGAATCAAAATGATTCACTGTATAAGTTAACTAAACACAGAGAAGGCAGTAGTGGAGGGCATGAGGGATAAAAATATACAAAGCATACAGAAACAAAGAGCAAAGTGCCGAACATAAGTCCTTCATCATGAGAAATTACTTTCAGTGTAAATGCTTTAAAGCTTCCAATCAAAAGGCAAAGATTGGCAGAATGTATTAGAAAAATAAGAGATAACTATATGCTTTCTACAAGAGACTCACTTTAGGTCGAAGACAAAAACAGTTTGAAAGTGAAAAAATGAAAATATATATTCCATGAAAATAGTAACCAAAAGATAGCTGGGTGTCTTTATTAATATTAAACTTTAAGACAAGAACTGCTACAAGAGAAAGACATTATATATTAATAAAAAGTTCAATTCATTAAGAAGATATAATAATTATAAATATATATTCACCAAGCTACAGAGTCCCAAATATATGAAACAAACATTGACAGAAATTAAAGGGTAAAATAGACTTTGATAACCCATTTTTACATGATATGATTCCATATGTAGAAAATCTTAAAGAATACACAAGAGAGCTACCAGAACTAATAAATGAATTCAGTAATTGAAGGATACAAAATTAACACAAGTAAATCAGATTTGTTTCTAGTCACCAGAAATGAAGAATCCAAAAAGTACATTGAGAAAGCAATTTCACTTACAATAGCATCTAAGAGAATAAAGTACCTAGGAATAAATTTAACCAAAGAAGTAAAAGACTTGTACACTGAAACACTGCAGACAACAAAACTAGACACATTGCTGAAGATCTAATGGAAAGACATTCCATTTTCAGGGATTGGAAGACTTAAGATCGTTAAGATGTCAATGCCATCCAAAGATTCAGCCCAACCCTCTCAAAATTCAAACATATTTTTTTTGCAGAAATGTACCCTCAAATTTATACAGAATTTCAGGGGATCCCAAATAAGTGAAATAATCCTGAAAGAGAGGAAAATTTTGGACACTCACTCTCCCTGATTTCAAAACTTACTATAAAACTGCAGTAATTGAAAAAAATTGGTACTGATCTTGGATAGACATATAGATTGACTGAACAGAATTGAGAGTCTAGGCGTAAACTCATACCTCCATGGCTAACTGATTTTTGACATGGGTGCCTAATCCATTCAGTAGGGAAACAACAGTCTCTTCAACAGATGATGCTTGAACAACTGGATAGTCCCATGAAAAAGAATGAAGTTTGACTCCTACCTCACACTATTTACAAAAATTAACTCAAAGTGGATCAATGCCCTAAATTTAAGGGCTAAAACCATTAAACTCATAGAGAAAAACATAGGGGTTAATCATCACGACCTTGGATTTTGCAATGGATTCTTAGATGTTACACTAGAAGCATGAGAAACACAAGAAAAAATAAAGTGGATTTCATCAAAATTAAAATTTATGCATCAGAGGACATGATCAAGAGAGTGAAAAGAAAACCTATGGAATGGGATAAAATATTTGTAAGTCATATTTCCTAAGAGAGTCTAATATCCAGGATACATAAAAAAATTCCTATGAAAAAACAAAAAGGCAAACAATCCAAATAAAAAGTGATCAACAGGCTTAAATAGATATTTCTCCAAAGAAGATCTACAAATAGCCAATAAGCACATGAACAGACATCAACATCATTAGTCATTAGGGTAATGCAAATCAAAACCACAGTGAGATAACATTTCACACTTATTAGGATAGCTATAAAATTTTAAATGTAAGTAACATGTGTTGGCAAAAATGTGGAGAAACTGAAATGTTTGTGCAGTGTTAGTGGGAATGAAAAATGTTACATCCGCTTTGGAAAACAGTTTGGCAGTTCTTCAAAAAGCTAACGACAGAATTACCATATGCCCCAGCAATTGTAGTCCTACATATATAACCAAAATTATTCCAACAGGACTCAAACAGATACTTGTAAGTGAATGTTCATTGCAGCATTATTCAAAGTAACCAAAAGATGGAAATAACCCAAATGTCCATCAACAAGTGTATGGATAAACAAAATGTGGTATATACATACAATGTAGTATTATTTAGGCATAAAAATAATGAAGTTCCAATACATGCACAATGGGGATGAAACTCGAAAACATGCTAAGTGAAATAAGGCAAGCACAAAGGACAAATATTCTATGATTCCACTTATACAAAATATCTATAATAGATAAATTAATAGAAACAGAAAGTAGCTTAGAGGTTGCCAGGGGCTGGGAGGAGGGAGAAAAAGGGAATTATTACTTAATAATCACAGAGATTTTGTTTGGGGTGATGAAAGACTTGTGGAAATAGATTGTAGTGGTTGTTGCACAATAGCAAGACTGTAATTATGCCATTGAACTGTACACTTAAAGTGGTTAAATGGCAAATTTTATATCATACACATTTTAGCACAATAAAAATGTATTGAAAGACCTACCAAAAAGTATACCACAATTTGTTTTTTATTTTACTTTTTTAAGTTATCTACACAGTAGAATTGATTTTTTTCTTTTGGTGAACAGTTTTGTGTAATTTTCTATTACTGTGTAACAAATTACTACACAATTTGTGGCTTAAAAATTATACACATTTATTATCTCACATTTCTTTGTATCTCTTTTCAAGGTCTTACAAGGCTACACTCAAGGTGTTGGCCAGTGCTGGGGACTTATCTGAAGACCCAAGTGGGGAAAGATCCACTTTCAAGCTTATGTGGCTATTGGCAGAATTTCAGTTCCTGCAAGTGTATTGCACTGAGGGCCTTAGTTCCTAGCTGGTTATTGCCCAGAGACTACCCTCATTTTATTGCCACATGGCCCTCACCAACACATTAACATTATCTTAATTCAAAAGGCAGCAAGGGAGAGAACATGCTATCAGAACAGAGTTGTGATCTTATATAACCTAACCATGCAAGTGACATCCCACATATTTGCTGTATTCTATTAATTAGAAGCAAATTACTAGGCCACTCCCCATTCAAGGAAAAAGGATTACACAAGGGTTTAATTACCTGGGAGCTGAGATCATTGGAAAACATCTTATCAATTGCTTGCCATCAGTTCTACAAAATTTAACACTTATAGATTTGTGTAACTACTACAACAAATGATACAGAGACATTCCATCACCTCTCCCAAATTTCTGCATGTTCTCTTTTAATAGTCACAACCAGCACCATACTTAACCAGTGGTGACTACTGATCTGTCATCTATTGCTAGAGTTTAGTCTTTTAAAAATGTCAAAATATATATGGAATCATACAGTGCATAACTTTTTGAGACAGGCTTCTATAATTCACATAATGCCTTTGAAATTCATCCAAAGTAGTGAATGTGTAAATAGTTTGTTCCTTTTACTTGCTGAGTAGTATTCCATTGCATGGATATGACACTATTTGCTAATCCATTCACCCACCGAAGCATGTATGGACAGTTTCCAGTTTTTGACTATCAAGTATAAATGTGATATGAACATGTGATGATATGAAATGTGTGATATGAAATGTGATGAACATTTGTGTAAAGGTGTTTGTGTGATATAAATTCTCATTTTTCAAACTTTAAAAAATTTTTTTGGTTTGGCCATATGAATTGCTTTGGACAACTGATGTTAACAGACACCATATGAACACAACCTTGAACTGTGCTAATTTGGACTATATATTTTATGCTCCTGCATTTAAACAAAAAAAAGAACATGTCTCAGACAGTTCCTGGCCAAAGGAGGATGGGAGATTGTTGGAGCAGACCTGAACTTAACTTTCAGATTGTAGACAAATCTACCCTAAGTCATCCAAAACCCTGACTACCCAGTGAGTTGACAGGAAAGCAAGCAATTAATGCAGATGATTGCATACCACTGAGTTTGTGGGGTGATTTCTAATATGGCATTATTGGGCCAATAACTGACTAATCCTATGAATAAATGGAAATTTTATTAATAAATAACATGCCTAAAGTGAAGCTCCTTTATAATAAAATGTCTATTTCCATACATAAATACATAGGCATGAATGTACAATAACAAGAGATGGAATTGGATACAGAAAAGTTATATTGGCAACTCTAGTGAAAAAATCTTGGTAAAATTTGAAAAGAACTACTATAAACAGTGTCATATACTTTTCCTTCAGTACTTATATCCTGAAAAGAAGATCAGTGTATTTGAAATTATGTAAAATATTTTTTATTAATATATGAGAGAGTTAAGTCTTGGGCTGAGATAAGCTATAAACAGGTTTATCATCCATATTCTGTCTTGTAGTCCATTTGAAAGTCCTGAGGCATAGTGCTTACCTGTGTAAGACAGTTTTAATGTGTACCAAGATGTTTAGCATCCTTGTTCCCTGATTATTTAATATAAGAAGAACTCATAACCATTCTGAGAAACAAAAACACTACCACAAATTTTTAAAGTGTCTTTCTAGTAGACAGTAAAAACCACACATGAAAATCACTGATTTAAACGTACAGTAAGCCTGAGAACAACTCAGTCACTTGAAGGGAATCTGGATATACCTACATTAAGAAATACTTACAATTATACAGGAAGTATTTCCATGATTTAATAAAGGGGAAAACTTGAATTTCAAAATATTTGCAACCTGGAGTACAGAGGGTCCCCAAACTACAAAGTAGAAGACTGAGTATCAGGTATACACCTGGCTGTTGAAAATATAAAAGAAAAATGCAACAACGAATAACTTCATTGATCTAAATAAGAGAAGGACAACAAAGGAAAAAATAAAAATTAATTGGAAATTATCTTAATTAGCAGTTCAACTACATAGACCCACAAAACCCTTCTGTTACATTTATATATATCTCAAAGGGGAAGCTTCATAAAGAAGTGACTGTTCTCTGACACATATTTCAATTCCAGATTCATATTGATAATTGTACCATAAATCCAAGTAACTATCTTAGCAAATACTCTGATGTTAATTAAAGTACACTTAATGGATATATCCCAACCCTCTGTAGTGTCGACAGAGTCACCTTCCCGTGCATTTAAAGCAAATTGGATAATACAACTTCACGGTAGTCTGTGACTTCAGATACATATGTGGTAAGGGAAGCAGGGCATTTCAGAAAATAAATATAGAAAAGGAAGAAAACTATAAAAATAGTTTTTAATTCAGGTTAATTGTTTAGACTGATGAAATAACTCCTGCTTGAAGAGAAAAGTATGCCTATAGATCATTATTCAAAGTGGTGAGAGGCCTCATTTAAATTTAATTTAGTCCAGGGAAGAGAACCAGGAATAATACCCTTTTGAACAAGGTGGAGGGTGACAGGTTATTTTAAGTGTATTTATTAATAGTCTTTTCCTCAATATTTCAGTACTTTTTTTTTTTTACAAATTAACATCTCTAAAATTAGATTGTGTCTTACAAATTGTGGTTTCTTAGATAAAATACAGTAGTGTATCAATCTTTTCTAATTTAAATAGTCTATTTTAAGTACTCACTTAGGTAAAAATCCATTTTTTCCTGAAACATTCTTTCCCTCCCTATAAGGACATTTGGCTTACTCAGGGTAGCATTAAATTGCACTGGAAAGAGTAGGGACACCTAGGACTCATACAAAAGGGTTCACCTGTTTTACCCTTTGCCCTTTGGCTTCCACATTAGTGCCTTTTCAGGTTTCTGTACTACTTGTTGGCATCTGCTACTGAAATAAGTGTGAAAAGGCAAGACATCTTTGCCTTTCAGTCATATTCTCCATACAATCTATGGGGCAGCTAGTCCCTCATAAAGCCTCTTCAGCCTGATACCTCTCCTTCTGCCATAGGGACTCTCCTGCATGGTGCTGGATCTCAGTTATCTGAGATCTTTCATTCTCTGGGGCTTTGGGGAACATATGCATAAATTCCATTCTACCATGAGAATTAAGAGAGGTCAAGGAGGACTATTTCATGCCTTTTCACTGCTGATCTACTCTGTGCTGACAGTAGAATTCTCTGTTTATTCTAGGCTTTATTGATATGGATCCATTTGGTACAGCTCTCTCCTCCGAGGGATATAAACTGAGAGCTAGTACAAAACCCTGTCCCCTCTTTTTTTTACTTCTCCACAAACATATTCGACACCACCATTCTGGTTCCAAGAAACAAAGCAGAAAAGTGGTCTTAGTGAAAAAAAAAAATCTTTTCTGATCACTTCCGGGAAATAAAGAATCTACCAGAAAGATATGAAGATTACTTTTACCTCTGTTTTGGATATATCCTACTATCAGAGATCAATGCCACATACAATTAAATCAAGTAATTAACAATTTTTACTCTAAGTCCTTTCTCACCAAGGGACTTTTTGATAATTTCCTTTTCTGTAAAGTAACCTGCTCAGAAAACATCATACTTGAGCATAGTCACAGAACGAATTTCTTAGGTCCTATATTTAAAATTTAGCTTAAAAATATGCAATATATGGTCTGTATATTTTCAGTCCTTGGTTGGTTTTGTTAGTATGAATCAGTATTCTGCAAGACTCTCAGAGACTCTAACAAGAAAGAATTTATGAAGCTACAAGGCTGGGATCAAAACTGAGACTATAATGACTTCATGAAGATGATATGACTCTTTGAGGACATATCTGAGTAGCTATTCAGATTTCTGTAAATACCATCTCCCTACTTGCCTGCAAATTTTAGTCTTTTGCACCCAAATTCTCACAAATATTTCTTATCTCTACCACAGAGTTTGCTTCAAATCCCCCATCTAAAATATTCCTAAATAGAACTTAGGGTATGGATTAAAAGCCTTTACCATATTAGACCAATTGTTAGAGAAAAAGTTCCCAAAGCATATTATTGTCCACAATAAGTAATAAAATTTTCATATCTTCAATGTATTAAGAATGATTTTTAAAAGAAGGTTAATGTAAGATTAAGTTAGTAAGATAATTTATTTATAAAATTCAACCTTAAGATGTCAATATAAACTAAATATTGTGAGACAAATACAAGCTTGATACTTTGAGACAAATATTAGCTAAATTTAATTTAAGTCTTTTATCCAATGACCTGTAGGAATTTCCACAACTTCTGGAATTTTCAAGTCAATCCACAATTTCTGGATTTTTCAGGAAAATTCATTACTCTTTTTACTTGAACATCCAGAATTTTAATCCATGGCCTCAATGAGATGTTATTATAACCCAGAGTTTATCTCCTCCTGCTACTCTTTGCTCCATATCTACACAGATGTTTGCTTTTTTTTTGATTTCCACTGGGTGATGGTGGTAGTGGCGAACTTATAAGGTATGTGTACAGAACAGGATTTACTATAAGGTTGTGTAAACAGAGGAAATGTATATTGTAGAAAAACAAACTATAAAAAATTTAATATTATACACCAATGCTTATAACAACTCCTTAATCAACTTGGAAGCTAATTAGGGTTAGATTAGGTCATGAGGGTGAAATCTTCTTGATGGGATTAATGCCTTTATAAAATGAGAAAGAGACAGGAGAT
The DNA here is from genome assembly GCF_000442215.2 of Lipotes vexillifer. Lineage (NCBI taxonomy): Eukaryota > Metazoa > Chordata > Mammalia > Artiodactyla > Lipotidae > Lipotes > Lipotes vexillifer. Next base: position 2,358,314 of record NW_006770909.1, read on the forward strand.
TCTGTCTCTTTCTCTCCTTCATTCCCACCCCTTGTCCCCCACCATGGAAGGGTACAGCAGTAAGGTATCCAACTGCAAACCAAGAAGAAGGCTCTGACCACAAACTGAATCTGCCATCACCTTAATCTTGGATTTCCCAGCCTCCAGAACTGTGAGAATGTTTTTTGTTTAAACCACCCAGTCTATGGTATTTTGTTATTGCAGCCTGAACTAAGACAATCATCTTTCTCCATACACTCCAATATTCTGGCATATTATGTAGACTTTGTATGCTCTTTTCCACTCTTAGTATGCTCCCTGTTCTTAGATGTTTTCCAAGTCATCTTCATTACTAATCCTGAGTAAGATATATTATACTTTTGACATTGTCCCTGAGGCTTAACCTGAAACCCATAAAGGGCACATTTTTCCATAACCATATAGCAAATTATAGTTTTGTGTCATATGCCAATAATGTAATCATACAAAATTATCAACATACAAGTTTTTGATTTCAAAATTTATTTTGATGTTATTGGTCTTTGGCCAATTTAATTATACTGCAGGACATAATGGGTCTATCCCAGAACTGTATTATAAAATAAACAAAGTAGAACAATTCATCAAAAAGTTGATGAATTTAAATATCCTGGAAAAGTGATTATTTTCTAATTTATATTTTTGACAGTTGCCCTTTTCTGTGTACGTACTGGATCAGATGAAAGCCAGAATTACAGATTGATAATAGAAGTGATTAAGTTATCAATTGGATTAACTTAATAACCATGTTTTAAATAGGAATATATTAAGCAGTTTCATTCTTAAAGAAAAAATATAGTCTAAAGCTAAAAAGTATAAAAATGTCAAAATTAAGTACAGTGAATTAATTTTGTATGTCTTTCCTTTTCCAATAAAATTTGTTTTCATCTGAATTGATCTCTCCATCTATCATCTATTTTTTTTTTTTTTTTTTTTTTTTCTTGCGTTATGCGGGCCTCTCACTGTTGTGGCCTCTCCCATTTGCGGAGCACAGGCTCCGGACGCGCAGGCTCAGTGGCCATGGCTCACGGGCCCAGCCGCTCCGCGGCATGTGGGATCTTCCCGAAACGGGGCACGAACCCGCGTCTCCTGCATCGGCAGGCGGACTCTCAAGCACTGCGCCACCAGGGAAGCCCCTATCATCTATTTTTCATCTGAAAATATTTCTTCCCAAGTTAAAGAAAAGTAGTAGGGAATATCCTATCCAACATACATTTATAGACCACATATCAAGTCGTAAAAGTTAATACATATGTTCACATAGGTACACTTTGAATGAAATTATTTAAACACCTTCAAGAAATTGCATTTAGAGTATATACAAAAAGAAGACTAAGTGTGAGGTCTCCTCTACTCTAAATGTATCATTCTCTTCGATCAGTAGATTCAACACTCTGATCCAGTTGAATAATTGCCTGCTCCATTTCTCCATCAGTATCTGTACTGTCAACAATAGACAAATCTTCTTAAAAGAGAGAATTATCCTTCAGGCAAACATTGTCAAGTGGCTACACTTTCCTTCTAGGAACTTATTTCTGTGCTTTGAAAAAAATTATATGTTTATTAATGAATTTTACAAAACAATTCTTACTTCAAAAATATTTTTTATAACTATTGTCAAAAATATATGTCCTTTATCACATTTATATGCATATTTCCTATTTTTAACACAAATAATCTGTCATTTAATATCTTAGACTTTTATTTGACCAATGAAAAATGGTTTCCCAAAGGAGTGTCACATAAATTGGCCACAGTTACATTTTTTTCTCTTTTAGTTCATCAGCTGAAAATTCTTCATATGGATTATAATACCCATTTTCATGCATATACCATTGAAGAATTTAAAAAGCAACATATGCATAGTGACAAATTTAAAATGACTTCATTCTGAAACTGCCATTTTAAGGCAGTTTCTGTAGTGTGATTAAAAAACAGAATGTTGCAAGATTTGAAGGGCTTTGGCCTTTTCCATTTCTTAAAAATAGCCTTTAGATTCCCTTTTGACTTTTAAGAACTGACCAAGATGATCTTTTCCCAGAAAACTTTGTCTACTAAAAGGTCAAGAAAACTATTGCGATCCCTTAAGAAGTTGAATAGGAACTTAATTTTAAGAGCTGTTATTAAGAAAATGATATTATTTATTGTTATTAAACGTTAAATAACATTTAAAATGTTATTAAGAAAATATGCACTAAGATGGTGCATATTTGTCAATTTATAGGAATTGTTGAAACTTTTTGAGAGTTATTTGAATATTCTCTTTTGCAAGAATAAAGAAAGTGTCATTGAAACTGGGGTTTAGAAAATTCAAAACTAAATCATTTTAAATTTACTGTCAGGGTTCTAAATTCATATATCAGACTGTAATGGAGTTTAAATCTAGTTATCAAATCTTTAAAATTGCAATCCACCAACAATTTTAATCACTGAAAAACTTCAGACTGTGATCCGTCTGATTCTCACTGTACAGTGCACCGTGCCTATGTTCTAATATCAAGCCATTTCATGAAAACGGGTTCTATACTTCTCCTCTGTTGTCTCCAACACATCAAAAACAGGTTCAATTGTGCATGTAGATTGTTAGGACATTTGGAAATTTGTGCTAATATTTCATTTCTGTATTAAAACTGTTGACAGAGAAATTAAAACTTGTTTTCTCTGAGGGTTCCTATCTACTTTCCTCTTTTCATCTTCCTCTACTCTAATGCCACTGTATAAACTCCAACTTTGTCTGACTCACATGTATTGATCATCTTTTAGTCACAGTTTAAGCATTACTTTTTTCCAAAATGGCATAAATGACCCCCAAACTATGCTTACACACTCTAACAGCATTACTATGTTTGCCTTTTTTGGTATTTATCACACTTTAATTGTGCAATGGCCATTTTTCATGCTACATTTTAAGCTTTTCGAGGTCATGGACTTTTTTTTTCCACTGCATCCTCAGAGTCTAGTTCAAAGCCCAGAATATAATAGAATATATAATAACCTGAAAATGGTTTGTTGACTAAGGAAATTGCCTATGCTTTTCTTTGCTGGCCAGGACAGGATCTTCAGGCTCCTTTAGGCTCCCTTCTCCTGGCAGTTCCCTAAACACTTGTTTTATTGTTTTTTCCTCTCTGCTTCTCCTGATGCTCCAACTTATTCTCTTTTTCTGAGTTCTCATGTTCTATGCAGACTATTACATGATGGAATTTACCAGTGCCCTCCCTGTCTTAGTCCATCTTTTCTTCTCCCTCTATATTTTATTCCTAGATGACTCATTCCTAATTTTACCACAATTACTACCCATAGGTCCAAAACTCTCACTACACAAGAACAAATGTTTGTATTTGCATCCTCATGTATGTCTTGCAAGAAATTAAAAATACAGAAGGTCAAAACTGATCTTATGATGTCTCTCTCAAATCTACTTATCATATTCTTTAGCTTATTAGATGATAGTTCCATTACTTTAATTTTATGATCTGGAAAAATAATCCCATGTATCTTTTCTATTTCACTCTTTAATATTTTTTGACATCATTTTCTTCATTCCCACTGACTTCACTTCATTCCCACTGACTTCAAATTAGAATGGACCATCACATCATCCTTATAACCATTTCCTGTCATATTCATTCTTGATATAAATAGAGTGAGGTTTGGAAGAATTGATCTGTGTGTTGGAATTTTAAAGAGAAATGGTTTGTTAGTAGTTCAAGATAAAAGTATCAAGCAAGTGATACTCAAGAAGAAAATGGTCCAAACAATCATCAATGTTTATTGAAGGCATACTTCTAAAAAGAAGACAGACATTTTAGGGCAAAAGATTAAGGGATTAAAACAAGTAAAGTATAGTGCTTGTAACTGAGTAAATATACCATGGGTCCTTTGCCTCAGGCCCTGTGATGGGGAGGGAAGAGTGAGAAGTTATTATGAGAGTTCTTTTTATCCATACACGATTTCAATTCAAGATGGTAAACTGAGCATATAAAATTTTATCTTTTTTCTATTAAAATCCCATATAAATAATAAGATAAACACAAAATTAAATCTACAATAGCCTAGTTAGAATGTTACTATTAAAAAGTATCATTTTAAACAAATTTTAGGAATATGAACAGTGGATGTGAGTGTATAGGTGGATGAAACAAAGCAAGAGAACTGAAATGAATTTGGAGCATGTCTTTTCAGAATCCTGGAGAGGGCTGGAGTCAAGAGATGCAATGAGAAGTGAAAAGTAAGGCAGCAGATTGAGTGATTAACTGAAGATGCGCACAGAAACAACTTTATCTTTGCCGCACTCCTTCCCAGCACAGCAGTTTTCTTTTTGATCTCTAGGCAAAAGTCTCTGAGGAAACGGAACAAACTACGTCTGGGGTGCAAGGATTTTAGTGAGAGTACTGCAGAGTAAAAGCTCTCTCTGCTTTTACATCTTGGAGGGCCCAGTTTGCCTCTTGGGCACCTCCCCATAGAACCTAAAATGAAGCTTGCTGAGGAAAATACTCTACAGATGGGTATTAAACTTCTAGCTAGTTACTAATTCAAAAACTGTTGGAGGATATAATAGCAAAGGCGACTCCTGCCTACTGCTATTTTAACCAGCCTATTCTTTCCATTTTAAGTATAATGCCCAAAACAAGTATCAACAGATACATAAAAAATACAATATTAAAGAGAAAATACCAAAATGAACAGTGAAAATTCAATTGAGGAGAATTTTTATAAAAGTAATTAATATCCACAGACAATATTTTTAAATCTGTTAACAAAATAATGACACTCTGAAGAAGAGGAATAGAATAAGAACTATCTGACATTAGTAATGTCATTTTTAATATAAAGTGTTGATTAAAATGGTTAAGGGTTGACTTAAAGAGTCTAGAATATAGCAAAAAAGAAAATAAATGGGAAATACAAGGGAAGAATAAATGCTGTAGGGGGACCTACCTAATAGTTCAGCAAAAAAAAAAACAGATAATATGAGAGATGGAAGTTATTAATGAAACAGTTTTAAAAAAAAGTTATTTTTAACCAAAGAAGTAAAAAAGAAAAAAACTTAAAATTCAAACAATCTACTGAGCAGCATGAATTAACAAAAATAAAACTACCTGTGGCATTGCAGAACACCAAGGATAAAATAGACAATGCTAAAAGATCAAAAGTGAAATTAATCAAGACAATAAAGGAGGATATGCTAGAAAAGAATGAGACTCAGATTAGCATCAGTCTTCTCATAAACAAATTATTTTCTGTCTAGAATTCTAAAATGTAAATTATATATATATACAATCTCACCCTTGAGAGATAATACATGTGTGTGTGTGTATATATAGCTTTTAGGAAGACCAACTTAGAGAGCTGAATATATATACACACACACACACATACACATACATATATACATACACATTAATAAACAAAGGAGCAAATAAAAGATGCAACCAAGAACAAGGGAAATAGAAGAACTGGAAAACAGTAGATCTAATGCGGAATTATAGTACAGGAAAATGAAATGCCGAGCTTAGTGCTTTGAAGCAAGTCTTCTTCTGCGAGTCTTCTCCAAACTGGAGCAGAAAGCAAGAAATGTCCAAAAGGAGGATCACCTTGGTGAGAATATGAATCTTATGATTTAAAGGATAAGACTGATAATGCAGATAAACTTGAGAATATGACCAAGGCATCTTCTATCAATAGCAATAAAACAGAGTAACAAAAACATTAAAAAAAAGACTTAGAAATAAGATTTTTAAATGTACAAAAGAATCATGACCAAACAGGAAGAAAATTAAAATGTGCTATGGTTTTTCACAATTGATAGAATGTAAAAGGGGCTAATTCATATAACACTGAACATCCTCTTAATGCTTTCAATCAGAATATTGACACCGGGGTTGGGAACAATATTTATATAGCAATAATCATGTAATTATTTTCATTTTTAATCAATCTATAGGAAAACATCATTTTGTTTTTAATTATGGCTTCTGTGCTGGCATTCAGCAACAGTAATGACAGAAACATAGAATACAAAGTTATTTATGTCTATGAAAGTATTTTTAATTAAAAGATGAAAATCAAAAGGGTGCAAATTATCCACGTGTACAGAGGAAATTACACAAAGCTAGGCAATGTGCATACTCTCAGTTGGAGGTACAAGGTTCCATGGCTCTTGGAACCACTTAAGAGACCACAGATGACAGTTACCATCTGGTTCCATCAAGTACATTGAAATGCTCTGTTTGCCATTCTCAGGTTTTCTTTTTCTACCCGTCTGGCCCATCCTGACTGGTATGCTGAGCTTGTCTGCTTATATGGCAGGTAACTAATTCAAACCAAACTCAGCACGTTTGTGAATGCTTAGATTGAGACTAGCTGAATAAAAATGCATCCTAGGCATCCCTAGCTTTTAGGAAGACCAACTTAGAGAGCTGAATACATATACTGTTAATATTATCAATGTTAAAATAATAATGCAGTTAGCTGAAACTGTGAAACAGAAGTGGAGAATAGATGGGGGAAGAGAAATCAAGGATGATAATAACCATATATCATAGATGAGGGGGTCAAGAGTGTCTGAAGCTAGCAGAATAAAATATAAAACTTGAAATATATTATGAAATGTTAAAAAAGATTTTAAAATAACAGGACAATATAACTATCAAAATATGGAGAGAGTGAAAGTTATATAGGAGAAAGCTGAAGCTATCCTACTGTTTCATTAATAAATAATATTTATAGTTAACAAAATCAAGAAAGAGATTCATAAACATTATTTAGAGCTATGCAAGGAGGCTCACTGGGAAAAGAGTGAATTTAGGAATGTTGGTGTAATTGATCCCTATTTTAATTTCAAGTTTCTGTGGGTAGATTTTTTTTTTTTTACCATGTTCTATCACTTAGTTACTTTCTTCCATAATGCTGTATAACAAAGACCTGCAAAATCAGTGGCATGAAAACAATAAGCACTTATTTCGTGCTAACATAGTTGCAGTTTAGCTAGTGTGACTCAACCTTGGGCTCTGCTGGGCTAAATGTGTCTCCCTGTGGAAGCCAAATTGTAGTCAGAAACTACCCATGTATTTCTTCTTATTGAGATGATAGAAGCTCAAGGGAACAATGCCAGTCATATAAGCACATCATAAATCTCTACAAACATCATGCCCACAAATATTCCTTTGGCCAGAACAAGACAAATAACCTAGGCCTCTGTCAAACAGCTGGGCAGTACATTCCACTATGAGATTTTGACAAGGTTGTGTACATTGTAATTTCATATAGGGGAGTGAAGAAAGAAAAATAAATTAAATTTACCATACACGTCCATAAATTACTTTGAAGAAAAGAATACTTGTTAAAATTTAAGTTTAAATAAATATAAAGAAATACACCTTGTCATGTCCTTACTCTGACCAAAACCTTTCAATGCCTTCTATCTTCATTTGAATAAAAAACTCCAAAATAATTAAAATATCCTGAAAGACATTGCATGAGGTGGTTTTTATATATCTAACCTCATTTGGGAAGACTCAGCCTTATTCATTAATCACATTGGACTGCTCTTTAGTCTTTCTTTACATGTATGCTCTTTTATTCTGCCTGGCTTGCTACCCAGACATGCCTTTGGTTAGTTAATTTTTAGCCATTCTTTGAGTACTGCTTGGGCTTTAGATTAATGATTTGTTGTGATTGCTGCTCGTTTTACTTTTGCTTTATACTTCTCAATTGAAATGATCAACTATCGTGAAATTATTTGTTCAGGGACTTTTCTTCCCTGTTAAGCTACTAGGTACATAAGGAAATGACCTTTCCTGGACAACACATCACCAGGATATAATATACTGCCTGGCACATATTTATAGAATGAATAACCTATCAGGATTTTCGGTATACAAAATTCATCCATTTCTACTTGGACACATTCCATGAAAAAGTGGAAGATTTAAAAAAAATTTCCTCACAAATGTTTTATTTAACCAGATAGTACTATCTATGTTTAATCTATGTTATATTGGCTGAAATTAATATTTTTAATTCATGCATTAGCAGAGCACTTATTAACTACATCTACCTTGTAAATTACTGTATAAGACCTGCCAAAATTCAGACTTTAGAAAGATGTCAATGTATATAGAGTTAATAAAATAGTGTTGATGTACTGAACTGTATTAAAAAACAGTAATTGTATTTAGCATACCTCTTTATCTGTAACTCTTATACAAAAAATTAAATATGGTAGGTGCTTTTGTGTGCTGTTACTTCCCTCCATATAAGTCAACACAAAAAGTCAAAATGATGGATGGGCCTAGAGATTATCATACTAAGTGAAGTCAGTCAGACAGACAGACAAATATATGTGAAATCTAAAATATGACACAAACGAACTTATTTAAAAATGAAGCAGACTCACAGACATAGAAAACAAACTTGTGCTTATCAAAGGGGAAAGGGGAGCAGGGAGGGATAAATTAGGAGTTTAGGATTAGAGGATACAAATGACTATATATACAATGGATAAACAACAAGTTCCTTCTGTATAGCACAGGGAACTATATTCAGTACCTTGTAATAAACTGTAATGGAAAAGAATATGAAAAAGAATATACACACACACATACACACACACATATATATATAACTGAATCATTTTACTGTACACCGGAAACTAACACAACACTGTAAATCAAACATACTTCAAAAAAAAAAATAGTCAAAATGAATTGATCCCATACCCCACCTCCCCATACACTTCACTATAACATATTCCTAAATTATAGTTATGAAATATACAATTTATTTTTTACCTTAAACATTATTGTAAAACTAAACTAAGAGTTTAGTTTCTTTTCTTTTTCTCATCTGTTTAACAAAGATTTATTGAGAAGCTTTGTCAAGCATTTGTGATTGGGGGTAGAGTATTAAACAAAATGGACAAAGTTCCTACCCACAGAGAACTCTTATTCTAGTAGGGGAAAGAGAGAGAGAGAGAGAGAGAGAGAAATATATATATATATATATACACACACTATAATATCAGTAAGCAATAATTACTATGAAAAACAATAAGATGTATTTAGAATGATGAGAACAATCTTTGATAGAGACTTCATTTGAAACATGCTTATCCATGCACTGAATTGGTCAGTGGAACAGTTATTCTTTCATACAATCTTTGATAGGAAGAAACAAAGAAAACAATCTTTGATAGGAAGGCTTTTTTGAGATGATATTCAAGTGAAGATTCTGAAGATAGGAGTGAGCTGCATGAATAACTGGGGGAGCAGCACTGTAAAAATGATACAGAAACCACCTTATGAGAAACTTTGTGAATGCAATTGAGACATTCATGAAAGAAAGTTATTAAAATTTGAATTAAAATGACCCAAAGTATTAATATACTCATACCAGAGTGTTATTGGATAAATAACATTTTTTTCTATTTTATGAGATTGTAAAAAACTCGTAACTGTTGAAGAGTATTTACTGGAATATGAAACATCTGTCATGTGATCCTCTCGTCTTATTTGGTAAGCAATAAAGAAGAGAATGATTTTTGAAAGTTACTTGAAGTTGTTAATAACTAATTAAAATTCCAGAGAAAAACAGCTCTTATTTTAAACACGGAACCACTAGAGTATTAGGTACTTGAAATTGAGTAAATATGAAAACACTATACACTGAAATCTAAACAAACCAGAAGCCTTATTACAGCTGCTATTATCCCTGACATTCTGCCACTGACTACACAAGTATTCAAAGTTTATCATTACAATATCTATGTGCACTTCTGCAGATGGCCAAGTAATTTGGTGATTTACATCATTTTCATTTATATTTAATTGGTTTTTACCATTGTATGAGAGAATAACTGTTCCACTGACCAATTCAGTGCACAGAAAGCATGTTTCAGATGAAGTGATTGGAGATTCAAGACTAAAGAGAGAGAATAAAAGAGACTGAGGAATATTTATGAGAAAGAGATTAAGGAAAGCAGAGAATTAAAAATTGAGTAGCTTCACATACACACAATGTGAATGAATACAAAGAGCCTATTTGGAGCAAAGAAATTCTATTAGAGATTTTCTGACTTTAAAGTGTGATTGAAATGCAATTAGAGAACTAATAGAACAAATGAAGAAAGAGAAAAATAAGCAGATAATAGCAGTATCTTAAAGATAATTAAGATATAATGACCATAGGGTATTTCTTGTTTAGGATGATGGACATAATGTGTTCACCTACATTCCCTTACAAACACACCATTAAAATGATGAAAATTTAATAAAAAGGTAAAAGTTGAAAGAATAAAAAGAACTGAAAGGGTCTATCAGTGAATGAAATATTTCAAAAGCAATTCGTAAGATGAAAGGCATATACAAGGCTATGACAGCAAAATGTGAGACAGAGGTAAGGAAGTCAGAATCTTTGTGAAAAGCAAGAGTTCATTTGCTCTGAAGAATCTGCAGGAGCCCAGGTACTAAGAAACTGTAAGCCTCACAGATGGCAGTAGTGAGATATAAGTCTGCAATTGCAATAAAAGATCTATAAATGGAACATCCCCCACCCCCTCCCCCAACACACCACAAGCACACACACATAACATCATGAGATGAATGCCCATTCACTCATTCATTTTTACAGGTTCATTTTTATGGAAGGAGAATAAACCCTCTGAGAAGAAACTGTGTAGATAATGTGTGTGGGCATTAGTTACCCAGGGCACATATCTCCCAATCTATCTATTTATAGGCTCCAAAACAAATATTTACATTTTCAATGATAAAAAATCAGATGCCTAATTACAATTAAGTGTAATTTTTTATTGTAAATTATATGGCAATCAAGTATCACAAGACACCTGAGGAAGGCTTGCAAAATGAAGGGAAAAAAACAATACATAGAAGAAAGTGCTCCTTAAATATGTCAATTATTCAAAGAACATGGAAACAAATATAATTTCTGACAAATAAGACTATTAATTTGCTTTGATATTGTATTCACTAAATAAGTTTCTAGGGAAAGGAACTTCCAACACAAGAAACGGTCTTGGGAAATTTAAAAAAAAAAAAATTCAACAAATAGTGCTGGAACAATTGGACATTTACATGCAAAAAACAAAACCAAAAACAACAAGAAAAAAGGAAATGAATCTAGACCCAGATCTTACATCCTTCACAAAAATTAACTCAAAGTAGATGACAGTTCTAAATGTAAAATGTAAATTTAAAAAGTCCTAGAAAATAACATAAGAGGAAATCCAGATAACTTTGAACATGGCAGTGACTTTTTTATATACGACACCAAAAACACAATCCATGAAAGAAATAATTGATCAGCTGGACTTGATTAAAATTGAAAATTTCTGCTCTGTGTCCAGAGAATTAGAAGGCAAACTACAAAGTTGAAGAAAGTATGCAAGATACATCTGTGAAAAATGCCATTGGAATTTTGATAGGAATTGAATTAAATCTATAGATGGCTTTTGGGTAGTACGGATATATTAATATTCATTCTTCCAATCCGTGTACATTGGATAACATTTCACTTATTTGTGTCTTCTTCAATTTTTTTCATGAAAGTCTTAGTTTTCATTGCACAGATCTTTGACTTTCTTGGTTAAATTTATTCCTAAGTAATTTATTGTCTTGTGAATGGGATAGTTATATTTCTTTTTTAGCGCTTTTGTTGTTAGTGTATAGAAACTCCACTGATTTCTGTATGTTGATTTAATATCCTGCAGCTTTATTAAATTTGTTGATTAGTTCCAATAGTTTTTTCAGGTTGAGACTTTAGGATTTTCTATATATCAGATCATATCACCTGCAAATAATGACATTTTTACTTCTTCCTTTCCAATTTTGATATCTTTTATTTCTTTGTCTTGTCTACTTGCTCTAGCTAAGGTTTCTAGTACTATGCTGCATAAGAGTAGTGACAATGGGGAACTTTGTCTTATTCCTGATCTTGGAGGAAAAGCTTTCAATCTTTCACCATTGGGAACGATGTTAGCTGTGGATTTCTTATATATAGCCTTTATAATGTTGAGGTATGCTCCTTCTATGCCCAATTTGTTGAAGGTTTTTATCCTGAAAGGATGTGGTATTTTGTCAAATACTTTTTCTGCATCCATTGAGATGATCATATGAATTTTATCTTTCATTCTATTAATGTGATGCATCACATTTATTGATTTGCCTATGTTGAACCATCCTTGCATCCTAGGGATAAATTCCACTTGGTCATGCTGTATGATCTTATTAATGAGTTGTCAAATTCATTTTGATAACATTTGTTAGAAAATTTTTGCATCTATATTCATGAGAGATATTGGTCTATAGTTTTTTTTCACAGAAATAGAAAAGAAATCCTAAAATTTATATGGAGTCACAAAAGACTCCACTTAAGTCCAAGCAATTCCAAGAAAGAAGAACAAAGCTGAAGTCATCACACTTTCTAATTTCAAACTATACTACAAAACTACAGTAATTAAAATGGTATGATAATTGCATAAAATTGGACCTGTAGACTGATGGAACAAAATAGAGACCCCAGAAATAAACTACCATGTATATGTTTTATATCTATCAATATATATATATATATGCCAATATATAATGGACACTATTTATATATATATATATTTTACATATATATACACACACACACACACACCCCCCAATATATAATGAACTACCATTCAGCTATGAGAAAGAAGGAAATCCTGCTATTTGCAACACTGTGGATGGACTTGAGGCCATCATGCTAAGTGATATAAATCACATAGAGAACGACATACTGTGCATCACTTATACATGGAATCTTAAAAAGCTGAACTCAAAGAAGCAGAGTGTAGAATGGTGATTACCAGCGCTGGGATGTGGGGGAATTGGGGAGATGTTGTTATGGGGTACAAACTTATAACTAGTACGTAAAAAAGTTCCAGAGATGTAATACAGAGCATAGTGATTACAGTCAACAATACTGGATTAAAAACTTCACAGCTGCTGAGAGACTTGATCTTGTTTTTACCACACGAAAAATGATAATTATGTGATGCGATAGAGGTGTTAGCTACATTAGTATTGCAATATATAAATGTATCAAATCAACACATTGTACACCTTATGCCAATTATATATGAATTAAAGATAAATCTGACAAAGAACTATTATTTTAAATATACAAAGAACTCTTAGAACTCAACAATAAAAAAACAATCTGATAAAAAATAGGCCAAACACCTTAACAGACAACTTACCAAAGAAGACATACAGATAGCAAATAAACAGAGAAAAGATGTTCTACATAATATGTCGTCAGGGAAATGCTAATTAAAACAACGAGATATCACTACAAAACCTATTAGAATGACCGAAACCCAGAACACTGACAACACCAAGTGCTGACGAGGTGTAAAGCGGTGGGAATTCAAAATGGTACAGCCACTTTGGAAGACAGTTTGGTGGTTTCTCACAAACCTTACCATATAACAATGCAAATGCAAAACTTGGTATTCACCCAAGGGAGTTGAACACTTATGTCCTCATGTAAACCTGAACATGGATACTTATCAGTGTTATTCATAATTGCCAAAACTTGAAAGCAAACAAGATGTCCTTCAGTAAGTGAATGGATAAACTGTGACACATTCAGAAGATGGAATATTATTCAGTGCTAAAAATAAATGAGCGAAATCAAATCATAAAAAGACATGCAGTCACCTTAAATGCATGTTACTGAGTGAAAAAAGCCAACATTTTAGGTATATATAAAATTTACAGTGTAGTTAAAAGAGTTTAAGACGAGAAGAATAATTTTGCAATATATACAAATGTTGGATCACCATGTTATAATCTGAAACTAATGTTATTTGTCAATCTTACCTCAAAAAAATTCAGGAAAGGGCTTCCCTGGTGGCACAGTGGCTGAGAGTCTGCCTGCCAATGCAGGGGACACGGGTTCAAGCCCTGGTATGGGAAGATCCCACATGTCACGGAGCAAATAGGCCCGTGAGCCACAACTACTGAGCCTGCGCGTCTGGAGCCTGTGCTCCGCAACAAGAGAGGCCACGACAGTGAGAGGCCCACGCACCACTATGAAGAGTAGCCCCCGCTTGCCACAACTAGAGAAAGCCCTTGAACAGAAACAAAGACCTAACACAGCCAAAAGTAAAAATAAATAAATTAAAAGAAGGCTTAACATTAAAAAAAAAAATCAGGAAGAATAAAAGCTTCTCCTTTTTCACTTTTTATACATGTATTAATTAAACTTTGAACAAATTTAAGAAATATATTAAAAATGTTTCAGGAAAGATTGAATGTATCAATAGCTAAGAGGTCCAAATTCAATTGGTTATGTAAATAACTTTTAAATAATATGTACATATATTATTTGCATACATACTTCATAATTAAACTTGAAATTCTGACCTTAGTGGAGCTAATATTAGCATTTTGAGAAAAATTTTGATTCAATTGAATTAATCAAAAAGTAGGTAACAGTTCCAACTTGGTCGAGACCAAATGATTGACTTTATGTGGAACTCAATCAAACCCTCTAAAATAGTTTATCTTGAGTAATCTTTTATAGTCTTATTTAATGTATACACTAAATAACAGTAAAAAAAACCCAAAAACTTGTTTTTATTTTTAAATCACAAAGCATTTAGATATGGTGGGGAAAAATAAAGCATTCACCTGAATAAAATATTTTATTTCAAGAAAAATTATATTGTAAGTGAATCATGTTTTGAAAATGTGTCAAATATGCTTTGAAGTATTGTTATATTTACTTACTTTCTTGAGTTCTAGGTCAAAACAGGTATCTGACTCTTTTAAATTCAGTTTGTTATAAAACAGAAATATAGATCAATGGAACAGGATAGAAAGCCCAGAGATAAACCCATGCACATATGGTCACCTTATCTTTGATAAAGGAGGCAAGAATATACTGGAGAAAAGACAGCCTCTTCAATAATTGGGGCTGGGAAAACTGAACAGCTACATGTAAAAGAATGAAATTAGAACACTCCATAACACCATACACAAAAATAAACTCAAAATGGATTAAAGACCTAATCGTAAGGTCAGATACTATAAAACTCTTAGAGAAAAACAGGCAGAACACTCTATGACATAAATCACAGCAAGATCCTTTTTGACCCACCTCATAGAGAAATGGAAATAAAGACAAAAATTAACAAATGGGACCTAATGAAACTTAAAAGCTTTTGCACAGCAAAGGAAACCATGAAAAAGATGAAAAGACAGCCCTCAGAATGGGAGAAAATATTCGCAAATGAAGCAACTGACAAAGGATTAATCTCTAAAATATACAAGCAGCATATTCAGCTCAATAGCAAAAAAACAAACAACCCAACCCAAAAATGGGCAGAAGACCTAAAGAGACATTTCTCCAAAGAAGATATACAGGATGGCAACAAACACATGAAAGGATGCTCAACATCACTAATTATTAGAGAAATGCAAAACTAAACTACAATCATGTGTCACCTCACACTGGTCAGAATGACCATCATCAAAAAATCTACAAACAATAGATGCTGGAGAGGTTGTGGAGAAAAGGAAACCCTCCTGCACTGTTGGTGTGAATGTAAATTGATGCAGCCACTATGGAGAACAGTATGGAGGTTCCTTAAAAAACTACAAATAGAATTACCATACGACCCAGCAATCCCACTACTGGGCATATACCCTGAGAAAACCATAATTCAAAAAGAGTCATGTACCAAAATGTTCATTGCAGCTCTATTTACAATAGCCAGGACATGGAAGCAACCTAAGTGTCCATCAACAGATGAATGGATAAAGATGTGGCACATATATACAATGGAATATTACTCAGCCATAAAAAGAAACGAAATTGAGTTATTTGTAGTGAGGTGGATGGACCTAGAGTCTGTCATACAGAGTGAAGTAAGTCAGAAAGAGAAAGACAAATACCGTCTGCTAACACATATATATGGAATTTAAGGAAAAAAAAAAAGTCATGAAGAATCTAGGGGTAAGATGGGAATAAAGACCCAGACCTACTAGAGAATGGACTTGAGGATATGGGGAGGGGGAAGTGTAAGCTGGGACAAAGTGAGAGAGTGGCATTGACATATATACACTACCAAATGAAAATAGATAGCTAGTGGGAAGCAGCCACATAGCACAGGGAGATCAGCTCGGTGGTTTGTGACCACCTAGAGGGGTGGGATAGGGAGGGTGGGAGGGAGGGAGACACAGAGGGAAATGATATGGGAACATATGTATATGTATAACTGATTCACTTTGTTATAAAGCAGAAACTAACACACCATTGTAAAGCAACTATACTCCAATAAAGATGTTAAAAAAAATCACTGTTGTGAAAATTATGTTTGCTACATTTTAACATTAAGCCACTCATTTTCAGAAAATAAAGCATTTTGCCCCAGTCTTCAGAAACAATTACTTTTTATGAGTTGACACAGTTTTTGACTGAGTCTGTCAGAAAAACTTATATAATGCTCTTGCTGTAATAAATGGGATATTCAGGCTCTAGTTTCCATAAAAATAGATTTTTGAAAATAACAATTCTGGGATTTATTAGATTTTCTAGCAAAACATTGTAATTGTCTCATACATCAACCATAACTAGTGCTTATTACAAGTGCCAGTTGTGATCATTTGCTGATTTTGTTGATGTTCAAGGAATATCATAGATGTATTTGAAGTTTACCTTAAAATGATGAGTTCAGAGCACTGTTTTCCCTTAAATTTTTTGATAAATATTTGTATAGAGAAGGTAATAATTTTCTATCAGAATTTGTATGCAATACAACTGCATGGTGTTTAATTGATTCTTTTTTCCCTTTGATCCTAGAAGGGCATTAAGTATCTATCCTTGGGGATGTGAAATTCAGAACCTCTTTTCTGTTTTGTTTCACATCCTCTGATTTTTCTGGCTGTACACTTGACTGTTCTTCAAATTAGCTGAACTGATACCTGAGAGTAGCTCTCATTATATCAATGAGAAAGCTTAGATCAAGGGGGAAATATAAGCTGACTTCTTGAATATGATAAAGCATTTAATAATTAACTAAAAAGCACCCAAATATAAAGTTTCATGCACTCCTCTCACCAACTTTTAAGAATTCAAAAATATAAGCTAATATGATCACTCTGAATACTCTATAAATTCAGGTGTTATATGCACTATTTCATTGATATGTAAAGGTTATTTATAACTTTGTAGAAGATGAAATAGAAAAGTATGCATTAATTATCTTACCTTTGATGAGCATAGTGATTTATTTGATATTTTTCCCAATTGTATTTATATTTTCAATGAAATCATGCTATATGATTCTGGAGTGATTGATGATTAATAAATAGAAAGATAAAACTTAAATGTTACTACAAAACTGACAAAATGATTTATAGGTATGTTATTGATATAAACTAGGGCTCCTAAGGCATATTTAGGTGAAGGTAGTTTAAAATCATTATTATTAGAGGCTTTGACAACAAAACAAAGGGTCAAAGTAAAATACTGCAGATTTATCTTATGCTCCTGTATCTCGCTCTCACAGATTCCCAACAAACAGTAGGTGATTAAAGGACCTGAGATACCCTGTAATAGAATACTGCTTACATTTTAGTAGTAATCATTTGAAAAATAAAAATAAGCCCTACTTTTGGAATGACATTTTTTAAAGATTATCTATTAACACTACTCAGAACAAATTTTTCTTAGCACTAATTGTAGCAAAGTGGGAATTATAAGGGAGTTCAAAAATCTATGGCATTTCATCTCCCCTAACCTCAAAGATCTGATGCCAATTTTAAATGTATGATTTAGCAGCACGATACACATCTAAGACTCTGCAACTATACAAACAATTCTTAGCCTATGGTTCCTGAAGCAATATAACTATTGCACCAACTTTATTATCACAACCTGATGAATGACTGAGTTAGAAAAACTTGAACATCTAGTGAACTCCTGAGCCCCAACATCTATTTCATTCATTAAAAAGGGTGAATAAATCTATATGTAGTCTTGTACTATAAATATGTGATCACCAGTTAATAACTCAGTATCTCTGGTGGCCCAGATCAAAAATCTGTCTTATTTTTAGAATTCAGTACTTTAGAATATCCCTAAACATTTTACTAAAGGTTACATTTAACAATCCTTAATCTAGGATAACAACCCTTGGACTGTCATTTCATTTTCACTTCCCCTTCCTTCTTCCCACCTCTCCATTAACTCCACACCATCCAAAAAAAACCCCCAAATCATATGCTGTACCACTGGATGACAACTTATATTCAACAATAGGCATATGAAATAGGTAGAGATTTATTTACAATTCCAAGTTGATATTTTTCTAAATTTCCTTGTTATAGAGAGTAACTCTGCATTACATTATAAATGACCTTACTTTGTATATGAATTTGATTCTACTTTGACTAGTTTTCTGGCACGATGGTAAAATAATAACGTAATAATTTAAAATTTATTTTAAATCAGATTTTTAAAAATGTGTGCACCGATTAACAGGAAATACTTTATGGATAATGCATTACTTTAAAAAATTTAATAAAATCTTGATTGTTCTTTAGGTGGTAAAACTAGCTTAACATCTTATTTCTCTGGATTCATATTCTTATAAAGGAAGTGAAGATGTCCCCAGTAGATTTTTCAGAGCACAAGGGCTTGAAGATTGAGAATATATATTTGATTGTTAAATTCTTTGACAAGCACGATAAAAAAAAAAAAATCCTCTTGATGAGGTTTTATAGATTATTGAATAGAAGTCAGATAACCCAAATCCTGCCTGGTGCATTGAAGAGAGGATTTTATTGAAATTATATTCATATCAAAAAAGATTAAAAATTTTCAGAAAATCTCAGAGGTAATTATCCAGGCAGCTTCTGGCATGTGATTATTTGCTTTTGAAACACATTAGAACCCCCTGAGCAGCAGCGTTAAAAGCTTAAGTCTAGACATGAGGTCTTCACCTTTCATCATCACATTCTATGGAAAGAAAAAGTGATACCCTGGTGATTAAAACATAGGTACTTATTGATAGGGATTTTCATTGAAAAGTTATTTATTTTTTCTTGAATTCATTGTGACTCCCAAATCTGAGGTTTCATATCATTAGCCAACTTGGAAAATCATGTGTTGTTATCTCTTCAAATAATAATTTTCTTCAATTCTCTCTACTCATGACTTCTAGAATCTTATTAAGCTGGTGTTGATCCTTCATAAAGCTTTGGAAGCCTATTTATATTGCCTTACCTCCAGGATCAACATGAATAAATTGTACTGTTTTCTTTAATGCGAGTCAGGTCTGTTGTACCTTTGCCAAGAGAGAAGACCTGAACCTGGCAATTAGGGCAAATTAGCAGCTATAGAGACAGTAAAACCTCAATCAGGAAGCATGTGTGCTATTTGGAATAGTATTTGAATCAGTTGGGACATTTGTTTGCAGGTAGCCAGATAGCTCACTTCCAACTGACTATTGAAAGAAAAGGGCACTTATTTCATAGATCACATACTTTCGTAGGTTACATATTCCACACTGGTTCCTTGCCATTTGCTTCTGTTCCACCTCCTTTATCTCTTTCCATTTTCAGATACAGCTCATTCTTCAAACATCCACATGTCATCAGCTGTCACCCTAAGTGAGTTACACTTATATGAACAAGGTGAAAAATTGTTGCCAGAAGTTAGGCCTACATCCTCCCAGGTCCAATAAAAAGGAAAGAGATTTGGTTTAGTTTTGTTTCTTCTTACAAGCTTTTACTCATGTCCAGGATTGATTCTGATCGAAACATTTTAACGGGTATACTTCAGCTGACATGGATCAATGTGGCCAGAGTGGTCAAACTGCGCTGTTTGGAAAAGGTATGTCACACTGTGCCTAGTGAATATTTGTGCTCTTTGACCCTGGGCAGGGTCACATGCAACAAACTTTGAGTTAGTTATACATGTAGCACCATCTAAAATACATGTACCCCCAATGGGTAAGATGTAGTTCCTAAGACATTTCAGGTACTCTTACCAGAAGCAAATGGAATGGTTGTTAGATAAGCAAAATCAGTACATGTTCACCTTAGTAAGACATTTAAGGTAATTGACCAGAAAACAAATTTCACAATTTCTTACACAGAATTAGTAAAAAAAAGGATGTATATGATCCATATTGAATTCAAAATTACCTAAATATGCAGTTAATATACTTATTATATGCTAAATTAAATATATGCTTGTGATAGGTTCTACTAATGTTTGATAAATATTTAATTTATTTTCCTGTTGTGCTCCTCTCTGAAATGGGATTTTCCTTTTTTTTTTTTTTACATCTTTATTGGAGTTTAATTGCTTTACAATGGTGTGTTAGTTTCTGCTTTATAACAAAGTGAATCAGTTATACATACACATATGTTCCCATATCTCTTCCCTCTTGAGTCTTCCTCCCTCCCTCCCTCCCTATCCCACCCCTCTAGGTGGTCACAAACCACTGAGCTGATCTCCCTGTGCTATGTGGCTGCTTCCCACTAGCTATCTATTTTACGTTTGGTAGTGTGCATATGTCCATGCCACTCTCTCGCTTTGTCACAGCTTACCCTTCTCCCTCCCCATATCCTCAAGTCCATTCTCTAGTAGGTTTGTGTCTTTATTACTGTTTTACCCCTAGGTTCTTCATGACATTTTTCTTTTTTCTTAACTTCCATATATATGTGTTAGCATACGGTATTTGTCTTTCTCTTTCTGACTTACTTCACTCTGTATGACAGGCTCTAGGTCCATCCACCTCATTACAAATAGCTCAATTTTGTTTCTTTTTATGGCTGAGTAATATTCCATTGAATATATGTGCCACATCTTCTTTATCCATTCATCCGATGATGGACACTTAGGTTGTTTCCATCTCCTGGCTATTGTAAATATTGTAAATGAATATTTTGGTACATGACTCTTTTTGAATTATGGTTTTCTCAGGGTATATGCCCAGTAGTGGGATTGCTGGGTCATATGGTAGTTCTATTTGTAGTTTTTTAAGGAACCTCCATACTGTTCTCCATAGTGGTTGTACCAATTCACATTCCCACCAGCAGTGCATTTATTGTTTCTAGATTTTTTGATGATGGCCATTCTGACTGGTGTGAGACAAAGTGAGAGAGTGGTATTGACATATAGACACTACCAAATGTAAAATAGATGGCTAATGGGAAGCAGCTGCATAGCACAGGGAGGTCAGCTTTGTGCCTTGTGACCACTTAGACAGGTGGGATAGGGAGGGTGGGAGTGAGACGCAAGGGGGAGGGGATATGGGGATATATGTATACGTATAGCTGATTCACTTTGTTATACAGCAAAAACTAACACAACATTGTAAAGCAATTATACTCCAGTAAAGATGTTTAAAAAATTTGAATTCTTGAAGCAATAAACTTATTACTGTTATTAAATCTTAACCACAGACTGCATGGATTTTAGAAGGGAAGTATACATAAAGTGCTTCTGCTGCATACTAAAGCATGATGATTGAGTTGAGAAAAAGCATTTGTGCAGTTTTTTGAGTTGCAAGCTAAACTAGCTGTGCTTTTCCTAATGAAACACCATATTTAATTGAAAGAATGGCTATCAGACAAATTATTTTTCATAACTGGGTATTTAACAGACATTCTTCAAAGTAAAGAAAGCTTGTCACTTCAAGGGGGAAAAAAGCTGACTATATTTTTAGTGATAAAATTTGAGCCTTCAAGTGAAAATTGTAATTTTGAAAAACATGTGTCTAATTCCTTAGCTTGCTAATGGCCTGATACATAAAAATATTTTAAAAATTCAAGTCTTTACCTTATTTTTATTGAAGTATAGTTGATTATAAAGATTTTTCTCATGTGATTGCTAGTGATATCACCATATGGTTATTTTTGGTATTACATAATAAAATATGTCAGCATTCGGAAGATATGCATAACTCAGTGAACAGTATTTTCAAAATAACTGGTGATTAATTCTAAAATCATCCATTTAATGAGTCAGTCCAAATGCAGGATAGATCAATGGATTTGAATGTAACTAAACAAAATAAAAAGTTCCCTGATAATGTTTCATAATTTACACTGCAGCTTTTAAGAAGCTAGCAATTGCCACGTTTTGGTATAGCACCAAAGAAGAATATACACTGTTACCTAAAAAAGTCATTCAAATACTTCTGTTTCTAATAATGTAACATTTCTGAGTAAGGTTGGATTTTCTTCATACACATCAACATAAAAACACATTCTGCATAGATTGAATAAAGAAGATATGAAAATATGTCTTCTATTAAGGCAGAAATAAGGGTAATAATGCCACTTCTCTCAAAAATAGTTTTTCAAAAATGTAGTTTTTAAATGTCTTTTATACCAACCTGTAATAGATTTATTAATATTTTATATAAGTTAATATTTTAAAAATAGTTTTCATATTTAATATATAAATATCGATAGAGTCAATAATATACTGAAGTTGGCTTATACTGAAGTTGACTGGTACATGAGAACAAATTGTTTAATATTCTGGAATTTTGAGAGGCAATTGTTAAACTAATGACAGCTAGAAATCTAAGATGATATCAAGATTTACTTCATACAAATCACAAAGGTTACAAATCAGGGCTGTTTTTTTGTTTGTTTGTTTTTTTCAGATATCTGGTTTAACAGCTACCACTGACATAGCTCACCTAAATAAAAGCTCTGTGGATTTCTTGGTAATTTCAGAGTATAAAGAGTTCCTGAGACTAGAAAGCTTGAGAACTGACTTCAAATATATGATATTATATTTATAATTAATCACAAGTTCTAAAACTAAATATAATTCAAATCCTATGATAAGTATTAATAGTTATGGGGTGACTCAAGAAGAGTATCTGAATTATGGGCAGAGTTGGGAAAGTAACCAATACTTATTGAACATCTAACATGAGCCAAAGTATCATGTGATATGATATTCCATATTTTAGTTTGCATATGAAGTAACCATATCTATAAAGGAGTATTAGAGAAAAGTATTAGAGATTCAGATATAAAGTGAAAATTTCTGGGATGCTTCTTTTGTGGTATTTCAAATTTAGGGGGCTTTGAAAGATGGGAAAGCATATTTAACTGCATTTGAAGTAATCAAAGAGTGTTCTGCCTATGTTTTCCTCTAAGAGTCTTATAGTGTCTGGTCTTACATTTAGGTCTTTAATCCATTTTGAGTTTATAAATATTAGTTTAGGTCATCTATATAATAATCCTGTGAGGTAGGCACTATTAGGATCTCCATATTATAGATGAGGAAACTGAGGTACAGAGAGGTTAAGTAATTGCCAAAGGATGGGCAGCTAGTTAGTAGTAACTAGGAAACAAATCCAGGCAGTCTGCCTCCAGAATTTATTCTTTACCATTAAACTATGCTATCTCAATTATACACACATACACCCTAAATACTGTGGTGTTAATAAAAACAAATAAACTTCTTAATATTTAAAAAACTAGAAAAGCAAAGTTCTTCCAACTAAATTTTTTGAGACATATTTTTATTTTTCTCTCTAACCTTATGCATGCATTTTCTACTTCTGGTTAACACCAAATAACCATTACCTTTCTGATCAATAGTACTTGCTAATCTACGTCTTTATCTCCATTAAAATCTGACTGTATTTACCTTTATACAATATTTCCTGAATAACCTGAATCATTTCTTTAGTAGGTATTTTTTCATGTTTCTTCCATATTTTTATCACCTATGTACATGTATTGGTTGACTGTACGCTTTAAGTGAGTTTTGTGAGTACCCGGATATCAATTCAGCTGTTTTGAAAAGAGTGTTCAAGGCAGGCATTGAGGGGAGGGGCCCAGGAAAAGGGCATGCTTCACAGCCTCATGTAACAACAGCTGGGCCATGGTCACAGAGTGAAAAGGGAAGTGGAACTCACTTTCCCTGCCTGAGGAGATTTCTCACCTTTTGTTTGCAGTTAAACAAGAATGTATATCTTCAGGAATCTAGAGTTTTCCAGGTTAATTGGGCCTTCCCTTATTGACTACAGGTGTAGACATGACTCAGCTATCTTTGTGCATTTCACTTCTGCCCCTTAACAGTATTGTAGCAGTCAATTAGTTGTCAAGAAACATCAGAGAAAGGCTTCCCTGGTGGAGCAGTGGTTGAAAGTCCGCCTGCCGATGCAGAGGACACGGTTTCATGCCCCGGTCCAGGAAGGTCCCACATGCCTCCCTGCCTGAGGGTTATCCTAGAATTTCTCTTTTTCTCCAGTCAGAGGAAAGACAACCTCTCTATCAGCTGCCTGCCAATGTGGCCTTAGTTTTACTGAAGAGAATATACAGTCATAACAATGTGCTTCCCGTGTGTATAGTTTGTTCTTGTTAGGCACCAATAAACGTGCTTGGTTGATTCATAGCCACACTTTATATTGATATTAACCAATCAATTGCAAGCAGTCAATGTTCAAACAAAATCTTATATTAGTGTAACAAGTGTATTTGTATTTTAAGCCTGATACTTTTACAAATTTATACAAAAAACCTGGTGAATATATATAAAAAGACTAAATGAGATTAAACCTCAAGAGATTTTCCCAGTATGTCTTCCAAACACAATATTTATTTCAGCAATTCGCATTTGGGAGACAATTAGGTGTTTGAAACAAATATTATTTGAACCAGCAGATGTGTGGATAATAAATGAACATTATATAACTCAGAAATGATTTTTGTTGTTACCCATTAGCACTTGTCAATAAAATTATATATATAGAAAAATATACATTGTTTGAGATTAAATGATATGAGGATACAATGTTCTTCCTGTATTGGATACTACCCCCCGACCCTGGCCCACGCAGCCCCCACTGTCATCAGTTTCCTATTGCTGCTGTAACAAGTTAGAAAAAATTGAGTGGCTTACTAAAACACAAAGTATTATCTTTCAGTTCTGAAGGTCAAAAATCCAAAATGAAACTTACTGGGCTAAAATCAAGGTATCAGCATGGCTGATTTCTTCGGGAGGCTCTAGGGGAGAATCCACTTTCTTGCTCCTCCCAGCTTCTAGAAGCTGCAGGCACTTCTTGGTTGCAAGCCACATTACTCCAACTCCCTTTCTCCTCCCTCCTACTTATAAAGACCTTGTGATTGCATTGAGTACAGCTGGATAACCCCATGCATTGAGTACAGCCAGATAACCCCAGCCTCCCCATCTGAGACTCGTTAACTTAATCACACCTACAGAACCCTTTCACACGTTGCAAGGATGAGGATGTAGATGTCTTTGGGGAGCCATTATTCATTCAACCTATTTCCTCATCCACCAAAAGTACTCAAAACCGTGTGTTTCCAGCATGTCCATGGTCATTAACAATCATGGATAACCAAATGTATTTCTGCCTCAGTCAAAGAAAAATCTTCAGGAATCTAGAGTTTTCCAGGTTAATTGGGCCTTCCCTTATTGACTACAGGTGTAGACATGACTCAGCCATCTTTGTGCATTTCACTTCTGCCCCTTAACAGTATTGTAGCAGTCAATTAGTTGTAAAGAAACATCAGGGAAGGGCTTCGCTGGTGGCACAGTGGTTGAGAGTCCGCCTGCCAATGCAGGGGATAGGGTTCGTGCTCCGGTCCGGGAAGATCCCACATGCTGCGGAGCAACTGGGCCCGTGAGCCATGGCCGCTGAGCCTGCGCGTCCGGAGCCTGTGCTCTGCAACATTGAGAGGTACGTGTACCGCAGAAAAAGAAAATACACTGATCCCCAGCTTCCTCATCATGATTACGGCATTATGAGATACACTGTGGGCATAAGGACATGAGCACAGATATTTTGGAGAGGAATTCCCTACCTCCTCTTCCCCATCCCACAACGTTTGAGAACTATTACACTATACACATAATGAACAATGAACCTCCCAGAAACAATGCACCAAAACTATCCTCCAATCTTTATACAAAGATTGTCCATGAAAATATTATGGAGAGATGTTTCCTATACCACTTACTACATTTTTGTTTAACTGCAAACTAAAGGTGAGAAATCTCTAATTAATGAGCTCAAGGAGGTGTAGGGAGTATGTGTTCAAAATAGGTGACCCCTACATTACTCAATAAGAGATGAGTCTTTTAAACTAAGAAAAACTCTACTGAAAGACCCAATCATTTAGAAGAAATATCAGCTTAAATTGATTTACACACCTTTACTGAGAAAGATGATGAGAAAGAGGACCATTAATTACTATGCCTTTTATTTCTACAAATTTAATGTCTGGGAGGAAAAGTAGTCTATTTTACTGTATACTATGTTTAGAAAGAATAATTTACAGTTCTTGTTCAAGGAAAATATGATACCTTCCAAAATGTAACATATTTTTGGTTATACATATGTTTTGCCTACAATATTCTCCCTGAAAAAAATACCCAACAAACCTGACACATTCCTTTATTAAACTTTAGTTGTAATAGCAGGAACTATCTTAATTTATTCCTCTAATTATCTTAGTAATCTCATGGTGTTTAATCTAGAAATAAATTAGTTAATGAATTATTTTATTCAATGTAACCTGTAAAAAATTGTAGAGGGTAGGAAAGCAAACGTTCCTTTTCACTAAAGGAAGCAATTTAAATATCTTCAAATTTATTTTATTTTTTTTTCAAGAGAACCTATAGAGTAAGTGAACTTTTGAGACTTAGTGCTATGGCTTTTCAATTATATTCTCTTGGCTTGCTGAGAAGGGAAACAGTAAGCAGGAAGAAATTGAAACTGTAAGATTTATAGTGGAGCAAAGTAAATCTGATTTGGAATAATGAACATTTTCATGCCATCAAGAAGAGTGCTTCTGTATTTCCATAATTTTTGGCAAGACACTTTTATATTTTAACAGTCTTGTTGTTTGTCAATGAGAGATACTCTTTAAGGCCATTGATTTTTATACCATAAGATATTTAAAAATTCTCATTTACTAGAATTACTATGTATGAACAGGTAACATGATGAATTGGAATGGACACATTATGTCATATTAGAACATTACAGGAGATATAAAAATATTTTAGAATTAAGGTGTCAGAAGTTGACAGTGGTCTAGGAAGTCGTCTACTTTGTGTTCTGCAGTTTCACATTCCTTCTGAATGGAATTGCCTTCACCACATCCTCAAGAGTGAGTAGCTTAAATCTGTATTTGCACACAAGTAAGTAGGCTCTAGGATATGCCTGTTGGAATTCCCTGGCGGTCCAGTGGTTAAGACTCCGCACTTCCACTGCAGGGGGCACGGGTTCAATCCCTGGTAAGGGAACAAAGATCCCGCATTCACTCGGGGCAGCCAAATTTTTTTTTTTTTTAAAAAGGATATGCATGTTGAGTCATTTTAATGGTTTTCACGTTTCTGTAGGAACAACCATTGTTCTTCAGAAGTTAATCAGTAGAACTGTTATTAACATGCTAGAACTATTGCTGTGTGTTATAATGATATTACAGACTCTGTGAGACTTAACCAAAGGCTCAAGTTTCCATAGCTATCCATAGTCTTAACCTACATTTCTAGAAATAAATGGAACGATTCTGTTCCTTGCAAACTGGAAGAGTGTGCGAAATTACTCAAATACCAGTCACTGTAGCAAATAGTGACTTTAGGTAAAGTCAGTTTAGGTAAAGGGAGGTGATCTAGAAATTCTGTGCATAGGGCCTAAAGTAATGTAAAGTTTCTTACCAAATTTTTAAGAATGCCTGTGTCCAGAAGAAGTGTTCTAGACATCAGCTTGATAACAGTGTTCAACCATTATGTCTATACAGTGCATTAATAAAGAACATCATGTGGAAGGTGAGAATTATTTTCACACATTCTCTATTGTTAAGCATTTTGAGAGAAGAAAAAAATGTAAAAGACTGATTTTAAAATATGACATGAGGATGCTGAGCCTCCTAGTAAAACTCACACAGCTGGGGACCTCTGGCTTTGCTGTTTATTAACAATGAGGCTGGTTTACATGACACTTTCATGTAGAAGTAGGAGGTTAGCTGAGATTTTAAAATGTGAATTATAGTTCCATTGTACTTCCACTCAATTATGAGCCAGGGAATTATTTAATATTATTGGAGTTGTTCACTCGGAAGCTGATTATCTTTTCTTTTGTGTGTTAATGAAGTATGGGATTTCTTGCATCTGCAGAAAAACTTAAATGTCATTCTGAGAATTCTTTTTCAGGTAAATTGCATATTTCACTGTTAGTTTGGTAAAAAGAATTCTAATATGAAGATAATGTTATTAACACTAAAAAAAATAACAACAAGGGGGCTTCCCTGGTGGCGCAGTGGTTGAAAGTCCGCCTGCCGATGCAGGGAACACGGGTTCGTGCCCCGGTCCGGGAGGATCCCACATGCCGTGGAGTGGCGGGGCCCGTGAGCCATGACTGCTGAGCCTGCGCATGCAGAGCCTGTGCTCCCGGTCCAGGACGATCCCACATGCTGTGGGGTGGCTGGGCCCGGGAGCCATGGCTGCTGAGCCTGCGTGTCCGGAGCCTGTGCTCCACAACAGTGAGAGGCCCGCGTACCACAAAAACAAAAAACAAAAAACAAGGGAGTATTATAATTTCTTAAATTATTCTCAGACTTTGGAAATATAATTAAATATTTTGTGACTAATTTAATATAAGTGGTTATAATATGGGGGAAAGGTATAAGGTATATTTTTCAGAGCTGAGTGTGGGGAGGGGTGATTATGCTTAAAAAATAAAAGATCTGAGTAAAATAATAGATCTGGATACAATAAAACTTGGTCCCACTCTGCAGTTTACAACCCAGTATAGTTCAACAGAAAGACTCAGAGCTGATTTGTATATAATCTAATAAAATGCCATTTCTACTTATCTTTGCTTTGTTGTACTGTTTCCATGCTACAAACTTGTAGCAGTTTTTCCTCATTCTGATTTTTTTGCTCTTTACACAATCCTATCATTACATTGATGATGCTAATTACAATCTGACTGGTATAATTATACATGGAGTTTTTACTCTGTATCAGACTGTGTGCTAAGCCAATCAATCCAATGCAATAGGAATCAACAGAGTGGTTATAACTGGATTGGCTCTGGAGTCAGATGCACATGCTCTATTTTCTGATTTATCAATGATGAACTTTGTGACACTATTATCTACCTCTCTATGTATTAGTTATCAGTAAAATGGAAACGATAATAACATGTACTATTAAGACTGTTGTGAGAATTAAATGATTGCTTGTCATGTGATAACCAATTCATAAATTATAGCTGTTGTTATTAATATAATTAGCTCTATTTTACAGTTGAGAAAACTAAGGCTTAAAGATGTAAAGCAATCTGTCAATATCATATAGCTACCAAATGGTTTACACAGGGTTTGGATCTAGATCTTCGTTCTGACATCAGAGCCACACTTTTAAATACTACGGCCATACTACTGTTTAATATCACTAATCTAGTTTTGTCAGTTATTTTCATGTTTTAACATTTTATCCATGGAGAAACGTAAACTCTCTATATAAGGAGGCTGAATGTTGACTTAATATAATTGAAGATGGAAATATTATGCTTTATGCTGGGTATGGTAAATGTTGACCAATATTGTATTTACATAGATGAAGAATTTATGATCTTCATATATTGAGAAATGCCCCTTTGCTAGCACATATGCATACTAAAATATTTCTTGTTGGAACGAGGAAATACCCTTGTGAACAGATTCATGAGTTTCTATGTATAAACTGAAAAATGAATGTAAATTAGAAATTGTGAGTTGTAGGATGGAAAAAGCATGGCAACTGGTATTTATGGGGAAATAAAACTAACAAATACTGACAGAGTACCGTGGCTCTACATGTTTATTCTGATACTAATTATCAAATGATCCTGTAAGTCATTATTATTCCTATTTTAGAAGTAATAAAACAGATACTCATATACGTTGGGTAATTTGTTCAACATCATAGTAATGGAATAAAAGATTAATAGAGACCAACAAAAGAAAGAAAAAAAAGAAAACAATTTATTTAAAATACATACATCTGTTGCAATTAAACCTGAAGGTCATTTAGAATGATATTCTAATATCTGGTGACAGTTTTAATTAAACACCTCACAGATGCATCGTTGGATGGTTTCGGCTAATACAATTACCAGCACCAAACCAGGGATGAGCTCCATTTTCCCAGTGTCATTTAGTTCAGTGGTCACCAACCTTTTTGGCACCAGGGAATGGTTTTATGGAAAACAATTTTTCCACGGACAGCGGGTGGCACAGGGGGATGGTTCAGGCAGTAATGTGAGCGATGGGGAGCGATGGGGAGTGGCAGATGAAGCTTCCTTCACTCGCCTGCCGCTCACCTCCTTCTGTGTGGCCCAGTTCCTAACAGGTCGTGGACCTCTGACTTAGGTGACCCAGCTCTTCAATTCGGTATGCATTTCACTTATCTTAATGTGCAATCCTATATACGCACTGAAATTTGATTGTGTTTTTAAGCAAAATTGTTCCATTTGGTTAACTTAATCTATTTGGGGGATTGGTAAATAAATTACTAAAAACAAAACAAAAACTACTAAGATAGAATTAGTCAGAGCTGATCTTGGTCAAAATCACTAAATGATAGAAGCAGGCCAATATTACAGGGAGCATGACAATATTACAGGGAGTTTGGGGCTGTGGGAGCACTGTCACCAACTCGTCAGTGGAAAAGTCATTCAACAGAAAGGTAGGGGTCAGCTAGTATCCCCTGAGAGAGTCCCCTGGAAGCCAGTTCTATTTGCTATGATTGAAAGATGGAATAAAGTAAGCACAAGACTGTAGAAAAAGTATTTATGCTGTTAAATGCATTTCTTCAGTTTTTGGAGACAACACTGATTTTATCCCAAGGACAAAAATACTATTGTAAGAAATGGGGATGCGAAGGGAGGATGAGTTTCAAATTAGACAGGAGGATAATCAAGGCAAGGAGATCACCTAGTAGTATTATTTCTAAAATAGAGATAACAATTACTTATAGGATTGTCCTAAAGATTAACTTAGATCACATGTAGGACAGTGTCCATCACATAATACAAACTGAAATTTTATTTTGTTCTCCTCTCTCCAACTCTTCTACACAGATACAAAAATAAAAGCCCCCATTTATGGATTAAGTTACTCTATCAGGTCTCCCTCAAGGAATATCAGTAGAACCACAATTTTTTAAACATTCTTGTCTTTTGTGATCTGCTGCTTTTAGTAGTATCTCCTTGCAGAGCCAGAGTTCCTGACAGGAACTGTGTGTTTGCTTTGGGAGCAAGAGAATCCAAACTAAAATGTGAATCTCCTTTGTTGTAAAGCTTGCAACGTATGTAGGCAATAATGGCATGCTGTCTTTAGCCAATATGGCTCAGTTTATTGTGTTGCCCACAGATAGTCCTTACCTTGAGGAAACTGGGATTCATTCCCACAAATAAAATGCCTGAGATAAAGACTAGGAGGGTAGGGAGAAACACAACAGGGAGTCTTATTTTCTTCTCTATTTCTTGATTTGAAGTCAGCTTCAAGTGAGTGGATGAAAGCTTCAGAGATATCCCACTGGCTAA
Source organism: Lipotes vexillifer (assembly GCF_000442215.2). Classification (NCBI taxonomy): domain Eukaryota; kingdom Metazoa; phylum Chordata; class Mammalia; order Artiodactyla; family Lipotidae; genus Lipotes; species Lipotes vexillifer. The sequence goes on from NW_006770909.1 coordinate 2,389,935, forward strand.
GAAACTTTAGGACCCTCACTGAGGCCATAATTTAAAACAGATGATTTGTATTATCAATTAGATAATAAAAACAAAACCGCCCATCTTTATACGATAAAATGTAAATACGGTAGTATGTTTGGAAGACAGTGGTTAATTTTTAATTAATTCCAAAAGTATTTAGTATTTTTTTAAAATTTGGCTTAAATTTTTTGATCTCAAGTATCTTAAAGTATATACTGTATTCCTTTTCTTTTCCATCTGTGCATGTTCCATTCCCTTGTTTAACCATTTTTATAAATCTCAAAACTATTTTTTAAGACCCTACATAAGACCCTACATAAGACTCTAACTTCTTATTTTTAGTATTCACATGTTTCAACAAACCCATGATTTGGGTTTGATTGTAGTATAGACATATTTTATATATTTCTCTCATTACATATTATATGTAATTTATTCAGTGTATGAATTAATTAGATATTTACTCTACCAGCTACGAGGAATATAATGATGACTGAGGCATTAGACCCTAATCTGTAGGACTTCATAGGTTAGTACAACATTGTTCAATAAAAATATACTAAAAGCGACATAGGTAATTTTAAATTTCCTAGTGGTATCTTTAAAAAAGTAAAATAAAATAAATTAATTTAAATTATATATTACTATATGTCAAATATTTCATAAAGTAATCAATACAAAACTTTACTGAGATATTTTATATTTCTTTTTCCATTCTTAGTCTTGGAAAACTGGTATTAGTTTTATAATTAGCAGTACATCTCAATTTGGGCTACCCACATTTCAAATGCTCAAAAGCCACACGTAGCTAATGGTTACTGTGTTGGATAATACAGGCCTAATGGATCAATAAAGATATATGTAAATGATACAAATTAACTTCGAATGAGTTATTTTGAAGAATGCTAACGGTATACTGTAGGGAAGATTTTAAAGAAAGTCTATGGTGGACAGACCCTTCAGTAGAATAAACATGTCAGTATCCTGTTTTCTTATATAGTCATGGAGTAAGATGGCAGGTAATAAAATGGAATCAGCCTTTAGTTATTTAAATTCACTTCCAGATCTGCAGATGCAGAAATGCTGAGTCAGTAACTTGGAATAAACTAGAATTTAGAAACCCTGGCTTGTACTTTAGCCTTTCAGAAACTTAACAATGGAAGATTAAAACAGACACACTCATGAGTGGCATAATATGGAGAAAATGATGTTTGACGGAACTCTAAGGTACTTGGGAAAATATATCAGTTTAGGGGACTACTTCCCTCCAGAGAAACCTCTGGATATGGTGAAACTGAACATGTCTATACTCTATGACTCTGATTCCAAGACTGGGTATTTTTCCTAATGAAATAATCAGACACATATACTGAAGCTCAAAGAAAGTACTGCAAAAATGGAGACAAATATCAATTTTAATTTTTATATATTATTGTGAAAACTGTATTTTCAGAGCTACTAACTTTACTCTTCCATTTGAAAATTTGTTTCTGACAAATATTTTTATAGGATAACATTTGTCAAATAAGTTGTCTTTTTGTATGAGTCTTTTGAATGTTCACTAGATGTGTCAAACTTTGGGCCTTAATTTCACTCAATTCTGGTATAGGTGATATATTTATCCAATAAAAACAGAGTTTCTCAACCTCAGTATAGTTGATATTTTGTAACATAGTTCTTTTATGGGGGTCTGTTAAGTACATTGTAGGATGTTTAGCTGCATACTTAGCCTTTACACACCAGATGGCAGTTGCACTATCCAAGTTGTAACACCCAAAAACACCTCCAAGGCACAGCGAAATGTTCTCTGTGAGACAAAATTGCCTTTGGTTGAAAACCATGTATAAAGAGTGATAGATCCATCAAGATTATTTCAATATATTGAGAAATTCAAAAGTTTAATTATAGATTTGCAAAATTAAACCTTGTCTACAATCTGTTCTATCATCTTTTAATTTGGTTTCACTCTGCTCTGTAGAGATAAATTTTAAGGTCTTCTCATTTGTAAACTTTGTTTCCAATAATTACATTTCACTAGAATCTACAAAAGATTAAGTTTTTTAAAGCTCCATAAAGTGAATAGTCTGTTTCAAAAATTTTGCATATGTTTAACAAACTGCAATCAAATTTAGGAAAATTATGAAAATATCCATGCCACTGTAAAATTACATTTATTAAAAAATAATTGTGCATTAACTTTGTATCCTGCAACTTTACCAAATTCATTATTAGCTCTAGTAGTTTTCTGTTGGCATCTTTAGGATTTTCTATGTATACTATCAGGTCATCTGCAAACAGTGACAGCTTTACTTCTTCTTTTCTGACTTGGTTTCCTTTTATTTCTTTTTCTTCTCTGCTGTTGCTAAAACTTCCAAAACTATGTTGAATAATAGTGGCAAGAGTGAACATCCTTGTCTTGTTCCTGATCTTAGAGGAAATGCTTTCAGTTTTTCACCATTGAAAACAATGTTTGCTGTGGGTTTGTCATATATGGCCTTTATTATGTTGAGGTAGGTTCCCTCTATGCACACATTTTGGATAATTTTTATCATAAATAGGTGTTGAATTTTGTCAAAAGCTATTTCTGCATCTATTGAGATGATCATATGGTTTTTATTCTTCAATTTGTTAATATGGTGTATCACATTGATTGACTAGCGTATATTGAAGAATCCTTGCATCGCTGGCATAAATCCCATTTGATCCTGGTGTATGATCCTTTTAATGTGTTGTTGGATTCTGTTTGCTAGTATGTTGTTGAGGATTTTTGTGTCTATGTTCATCAGTTATATTGACCTGTAATTTTTCTTTTTTTGTGATACCTTTGTTTGGTTTTGGTATCAGGGTGATGGTGGCATCGTAGAATGAGTTTGGGAGTGTTCCTCTCTCTGCTATATTTTGGAAGAGTTTGAGAAGGACAGGTGTTAGCACTTCTCTAAATGCTTGATAGAATTTGCCTGTGAAGCCATCTGATCCTGGACTTCTGTTTATTGGAATATTTTTAATTATAGTTTCAATTTCATTACTTGTGATTGGTCTGTTTATATTTTCTATTTCTTCCTGTTCAGTCTTGGAAGGTTGTGTTTTTCTAAGAATTTGTCCATTTCTTCCAGGTTGTCCATTTTATTAGGATAGAGTTGCTTGTAGTGATCTCTGATGATCCGTTGTATTTCTGTGGTGTCAGTTGTAATTTCTCCTTTTTACATTTCTAATTTTGTTGATTTGAATCCTCTCCCTTTTTTCCTTGATGAGTCTGGCTAAAGATTTATCAACTTTGTTTATCTTCTCGAAGAACCAGCTTTTAGTTTTATGATCTTTGCTATTGTTTTCTTTGCTTCTATTTCATTTATTTTTGCTCTGATCTTTAAATCTCTTGCATTCCTATACTCTAACAACAAAATATAAGAAAGAAAAATTAAGGAAACAACCCCATTTACCACTGCAACAAAAATAATAAAATATCTAGGAATAAACCTACCTAAGGAGGCAAAAGACCTGTATTCAGAAAACTATAAAACAATGATGAAAGAAATCAATGATGACACAAACAGATGGAGTGATATACCATGTTTTCGGATTGGAAGAATCAATATTGTGAAAATGACTATGTTACCCAAAGCAATCTACAGATTCAGTGCAATCCCTATCAAATTACCAATGGCATTTTTCACAGAATTAGAACAAAAAAATCTACAATTTGTACAGAAACACAAAAGACCCCAAATAGCCAAAGCAATCTTGAGAAAGAAAAACGGAGCCAGAGGAATCAGGCTCCCTGATTTCAGACTATAGTACAAAGCTATAGTAATCGAGACAGTATGGTACTGGCAAAAAAAAAAAAAAAAAAAAAAAGCAGAAATATAAATCAATGGTACAAGATAGAAAGTCCAGAGATAAACCCACACACATATAGTCACCTAATCTAGGACAAAGGAGGCAAGAATATACAATGGAGAAAAGCTGTCTCTTCAATAAATGGTGCTGGGAAACTGGACAGCTACATGTAAAAGAATGAAATTAGAAAACTTCCTAACACCATACGCAAAAATAAACTCAAAATGGATTAAAGACCTAAATGTAAGACCTGACACTATCAAACTCTTAGAGGAAAACATAGGCAGAACACTGTCTGACATAAATCACAGCAAGATCTTTTTTGACCCACCCTCTAATGAAAATAAAAACAAAAATAAACAAGTGGGGCCTAATGAAACTTAAAAGCTTTTGCACAGCAAAGGAAACTGTAAACGAGATGAAAAGACAACCCTCAGAATGAGAGAAAATATTGTCAAAAAAAGCAACTGACAAATGATTAATCTCGAATTCATGCAGCTCAATGTTATGAAAAGAAACAACCCAATCAAAAAATGAGTGGAAGACCTAAATAGACACTTCTCCAAAGAAGACCTACACATGGCCAAGAGGCATATGAAAAGATGCTCAACATCACTAATTATTAGAGAAATGCAGATCAAAACTACAATGAGGTATCACCTCACGCTGGTTAGAATGGCCATCATCAGCAAATCTATAAACAGCAAATGATGGAGAGGGTGTGGAGAAAAGGGAACCCTCTTGCACTGTTGGTGGGAATGGAAATTGGCACAGCCACTACGGAGAACAGTATGGAGGTTCCTTAAAATACTAAAAATAGAACTACCATATGACCCAGCAATCCCACTATTGGGCATATACCCTGAGAAAACCATAATTCGAAAAGACACATGTACCCCAATGTTCACCGCAGCACTATTTACAATAGCCAGGACATGGAACCAACCTAAATGTCCACCAACAGAGGAATGGATAAAGAAGATGTGGTACATATATACAATGGAACACATTAATCAGCCATAAAAAGAAGCAAACTTGGGTCGTTTGTAGAGATGTGGATGGACTTGTCGTCTGTCATACGAGTGACGTAAGTCAGAAAGAAAAAACCGCAAATATCGTATATTAACGTATATATGTGGAATCTAGAAAAATGGTACAGATGATCCTATTTTCAGGGCAGGGATAGAGATGCAGACATAGAAAACAGACATGTGGACACAGGGTGGGAAGGGATGGTAGGAGGAATTGGGAGATTAGGATTGACATATACACAATACTATGTGTAAAACTGATAGCTAGTGGGATCCTTCTGTATAACACTGGAAGGTCTGCTCTGTGATGACCTAGATGGATGGGATGGGGAGTAGGAAGGAGGCCCAACACAGAGGAGGGTATATGTATACATATAGCTGATTCACTTCATTGTACAGCAGAAAATAACACAACATTGTAAAGAAACTATACTCCAATAAAACAAAAAATGCAAGAAAAAAAACCCCCATGGGCTTCCCTGGTGGCTCAGTGGTTGAGAGTCCGCCTGCCGATGCAGGGGAAATGGGTTCGTGCCCTGGTCCGGGAAGATCCCACATGCCGCGGAGCAGCTGGGCCCGTGAGCCATGGCCGCTGAGCCTGCATGTCCGGAGCCTGTGCTCCGCAACGGGAGAGGCCACAGCAGTGAGAGGCCTGTGTACAGCAAAGAACAAAACAAAACAAAACAAAACAAAAACCCCAAATATTTGTAAAGTATTGATGATAGGAAGCAAAAAGACCATGTGAATATTGACCTCCTAAAACATATCATTTAAATTCAATATCTAATATGAGGCAGAATTTTTCTAATTAAAACATTCTATTTTTCTATGTTACACATGTGCATTTTGAAAATTATGGCTCCTATTTTGATTGGTTATTATGTCTTTATTAAATACAATAGTAAATGATTAGTGTACTACAACCAGTTTAATATACATTGTATACTATATTGAGTTTCATAACATAACATCTTGAGCACAGTTCCTTTAAAATTTGTATTTTTTTTGTATGCTGAATTTTTTAGATGAATTTTCAGTAGCATTTATAATAATATCAAATGTTTCCTCTTTGACCAAATCAACTTTGAAAGCTTTATTTTGAGTACATGAATTGTATGAAATGATGGAACCATTATTAGAATAAATTGATTTTCTATTGGAACTTGATGACACTGGCCCTATTTTAAATGTTTGCAAAGCCCTTCTTCCAGTACAGCCAACACGTCACAGCTATGGCTTCACTTTTTGTAAAAGCACAGAAACCATGGACTAGTTTAGTAAAATGTACTCAGTAGAGCATCCTTTGATCTAAATGGAAAGCCATGCTCTGCAGGGTGATGTGTCACAATGCTTCCTGCAGCTCTCTGTTAAGTCATCAGCTTCCAACACATTCTCCTTTGAAGTGCTCTTAATTTTGAAGTCTTTGGTGATTCTTCCTTAATAGATTTATGTCTTTTAGTTTTTACATGGTTATTAATACCATTATTACTAATTATACTTTCATCATCAAATTTCTTGAGAAAAAATATATTTAGTGCATAATTATTAAACTCACTCTTCTGTTTTCTTAAATTCATTGCTTCCAAAAGTGTTTTCCCCCAAAATAAATAGGATCAACATACAGAATGAAATAGCAATTGCATATTTATTTCAGTGGCAAGTTTTCTGTGATACAAGTGAAGCTTAAGCTTCAAATTTTTTCAGTTGCACCTGACTTTTCCAATGTCCTAGAGGTAGTTCTAGCAATGTATTCACAATTTTTTTTTTAATTTGCAAAACTAGGGTATTTTACCCACCATTCTTTAAGATTGATCTCTGTTTCTCTTCCCACTTCTAACCACTTTTTTCCTCTTGTTGGTTGATGTTGGATCAGCTACATGATATTCTGGGATATAGCATAATTTGAGTTGGAAGCACATTTAACATTTACTAAGCTATATTTAGATGCCTTGGTGTCTCTTTTGCGTATATTTTCATGGTGTAGGAATGTCTTATAGAAAATCTGCTGCACACTGTTCAGACATATCTGATATCACGTGCCATGAAAGTGAAGTGCCAAAGGCCATATTCCAATGTGAACAGGACCTACAGAGCCAAGTATCAGAGTAATGTGAGGAGTGGAGGAGAAACAAGGTTTGACAAATAAAGAATGAGAAACCAGTCTATGAAAATTTTTTCCAATGAACAGGTGTGTAAAATTATAAGTGGAGGATTCAATTTTCATTAACATCTAGTCAGAATGGAAATTCTCTCCAGTCAGGAATATAGGAATATACTCTGAATGTATAGCAATAAATGTCACACACTTGGACACACAGACACACATGCATGCACACGTTTATTATAAAAAATAAAGCTTATCAAAACTGAGTTTTAGAGAAGAAACGGAAGTTCTATAAACAGCAAACCTGTCTGTGTGTAGAGTTTCATGCATTTTGCATCTTGACATGTCAGTTCATATCTTAGTGTATCTAATACATCTCTTTGTGGTGAGGAGTGCCTATTCGAAACAACATGCCAAATTGCCACCATGTGTGGTAATACAGTTTGAAGAAAGAAGTATTACAGTGACAAATCTCCTACACGTATTTGTCAAGAAGTCAATGTAGGTATTACAAGATTAATAGATTAAAAATTATGTAGATCAAAACAACATAGTAGCAATTTAAAAATTATTTGAATTATTCTTGTCTATGCCATAATTTGAGATTGATTTTGTATGTTCTTTCAGAATTATTGATTGCAGTAACATTTAAAGTAATTATTGTAAAAGTGCATCCCATAGTAAATTAATATATTATGTAATATTGCCAAACTTTGAAATGTTCTAGTTTATTTTCCAAAGGTAGAAAAATACTCACTTTGTATTTAATTTTGTTTTCATAATGTTGTATTTTTCTAAAAAAGTCTTCATCATTTTATAGATTTCTGGTCTTATAAATCTTAGATCCATTCCCTGATTTAAACTATGGAAAATGACAACCATTTTGGTGAGGTAATTTATATTTCTCTTGCTACAGCTGGGCTGCTCAACCTCTATTTCCCAAGTATTTCATACCTACTGTATAATTTCACATAAACACTTATAAACCATTATGTTTCTGAGCAAACAAGGGTGTAGTGTCGCTCCTCTGGAAGCAGCAAGTTTTGGATTTCTGCCCTTTGAATTTTCTCATTTCTATAGTGGAGTTAATAATAACACAGGGCCTCCCTGGTGGCGCAGTGGTTGAGAGTCCGCCTGCCGATGCAGGGGATACGGGTTCGTGCCCCGGTCTGGGAGGATCCCACATGCCGCGTAGCGGCGGGGCCCGTGAGCCGCGTAGCGGCTGGGCCCGTGAGCCGCGTAGCGGCTGGGCCTGTGAGCCGTGGCCGCTGAGCTTGCGCGTCCGGCAACGGGAAAGGCCACGACAGTGAGAGGCCCACATATCGCAAAAAAAAAAAAAATAATAATAATAATAATAACACATATTTTCCAGTAATGTTTTGAGAAATTAAATTGAATGAAATAAGTTTTACCCTAAATTCCAGATGAATAGCACATCTATTATCATTCTTCTTGTTGTGTGTGTGTGTGTGTGTGTGTGTGTGTGTTTTCTGTCCATGAGATCAGCTGTAACCTAGCCTCTTACAGCTCCAAATCCTTTGACTCAGTTTTGTCTTTCATTGCTCTTTAGGTACTCTAGGAAAGAACCATTTATGGCATTAAATACTATTCCATTTTCCTTCTTTTTTTTCATCATCACAAGTCCATCAAACAGGAAAACATTTTGCTCTCAGATCCTTTAGCTGGTTGGTTGAATACCAGGTTAGGTTTGGGTAAAGCTAACTTTAACATGCATTTCCTTTTAAAACTGCTACTTCTCTTTGTATACAAAAAGGTTTTCTCTCTTTCTAAAGTAAATTAATGTGAATTTATCAAGTATAGAAGAGTTTCTTTTTTTTTTTTTTCCTTATTGAGTTACGTAGGTCTCTGAAATGATGCTGTGTTTACTTATGAAATCTTTATTCTCTTTCCTATTTGCCCAGGGAAAAGAAATTGAGGGTTGCCCTGGAAATAGTTATTTGAGAGTTGACTCCCATTGCTGGATGGAGGCAGTGAGGTCTGTATCTCCTTCTCATAGGCATCTTCTTGTCAATGTCCTGTCCTTCTGTTTAAATCTTCTGGCCCAGGAAGCATTTCATTAAACGCTCAAGTATGTTGGTTCTTATTCTTCTAAAATTTCATATACATAGTATATCAAAGTTAGCCATCTTTTATAAATAGGTGTGAATAATTTGGACAATTCATTCATTTAATACAATGATTTCCAACTGAAAACCAGTGTGTCAGACACCTTCCAGCACATCATGAAAATCTTCATATCCATTCCAGCACACTAGTCCTTACCTGTTTCCTTTTCCAGTCCTTTCCTGCATGAAATACTAGACACTTGTATAGCCATGTGCTCTTTGCCTTTTCTTCAAAGTTACTGCAGGGCCCAGTACACTTCTGTGTACTGTGTACATAAATACACTTCTCATATGTGTCTCCACGTCTTAAATGAGAAAGGATAATGGTGAGTCTAGGTACAATTTTTTTTTTTTTTTTTTTCCTTGCGTTATGCGGGCCTCTCACTGTTGTGGCCTCTCCCATTTGCGGAGCACAGGCTCCGGACGCGCAGGCTCAGTGGCCATGGCTCACGGGCCCAGCCGCTCCGCGGCATGTGGGATCTTCCCGAAACGGGGCACGAACCCGCGTCTCCTGCATCGGCAGGCGGACTCTCAAGCACTGCGCCACCAGGGAAGCCCTAGGTACAATTTTAAAGTTAACCTTTGGTGGACTCTTTCTTGAAATGTGACCAAGCTTGGCCATGTAAAATTCCAGTGGACAGTGAAAATTGGGAAAATCTGGGAACTGAACCCAAGAACTATTTCCAGGTCCCAGACAGATATCTAGAAAAGATTTTCAAATGTATATTTTGCCAGGAGATCAGTTCAGTTGAGGATGAAATGATATGGAAAGAGCTACTTTTGCTGAAGCAGGTCAAAGGTAATGGGGTTCAAATCAAAGGACTATAGAGTGTTTTCTAGGAGGACCAGAGAACCCAGAGACAGGGAAATTAGGAGTCAAGAAATTTATAAGTTTGGGGCAGTGGTTAACAGTATCTCATCTATCAGACTTGAATTTAGGACAAATTCAGTTCTTTGTGGGGGAGGAATATGCAAAAAGTAAGGAAGAGCCCTGAGCTAGAGAGTCTGATATAGTTTGTAAGTAATAAGGCAAGAAATATACCCAGGAAAGTGACACAGGGAAAGGAAGTTACCATGAACCCACCTACAACCTTTACTTAATAAATATGTAACATATTATTTTAATACACATAAATATACATATATATACACATACACAAGCATGTCTATTTTACCATTTTATTAAGTTCATATAAGGAAGTTTAAATACCATGGGAAGATCTGCAAGTAAATAAATTGCTCTACTGAAAAAAGATTTATTATATATCATGTACTATCCAGTGTATTATATACTAATTATTCTGAGGATACTAATGCACATTCACTTCCTTTAACAAGCTCAAAGTCCAGTAGGAGAGACAGACTATAAGAGAACAATAACACATGGAACTAAGACGAGGGTAGGTTATGCAGGACTTCAGGATAACAAGTAACCAAATCTTGGTTGTTGAAGTGGTAAGGAATGGATTCGTGCAGGAAGTGATCTGAACTTGGATCTTTTGTGAATACACACCAATAATTTTAAAAGTGCACACTGTATCCTGAATGACACTATTCATTACAATGCTGAAATCCAGTCACCATTTCTGAGATGCAAAGAGGAAGCTGGAAAAGCTCATGTCTCAATTCTGAGATTCAAATGTTGGACTGCAGTTATCTCAGGGTATCTTGTCTCAGACAACCTTTGGCCTTAGAGTCAAGACTGGGCTTAAGCTAAAAAAAATCCAAGTATTTCTGCTATGGGGAGAAGGGAATACCATGCCTGGAATTTAATCAGGGCCTGGTACAGATTTTCCCAATAATATATAGTCCTTTGTCTCAGAAAGATAGTTAAATTGTCAATAGTTTAGACTATTAAGAGTGTTTATTTTTTACATTTTAAAATAGGATAATTGGGGATAATTAGGCAATAATTAATGTAAAGTGCAAAGATTGAAAATTAGCATATCACTGAAAAAAATAATTTCAACAAAGAAAACTATCATCACAAAATGCAATCAATATGTACATATATATTGAATTCCTTCCTTCTTTTCCATATTTTTTCTTTTTCATTATCACATCAATAGGTAAACATTATAAAAATTATATAACAGTAAACTTCCAAAAACTGTAACTAAGTGATGTGATTTTACAATCTACCAATAGATAATTGTTGTTGAAGGATTGAAATAAAATTTGGAAAACAGTATCATTCTCCTTCCCATGTGAAATATACCCACTTGGTTCCACAATTACCGTCCTGCTTGCTCTCCTCAGATGGACGAATTTATATTTGTATCATGTATGTTTTCACTGAACACAATATTTCAAGAATATGATGGCCTGCTGGAGTCTGCTATGGGTCAAGTTGTGTCCTCCACAAAAGCTGTGTTGGAGTCTTAAAACCTAGTACCTCAGAATGTGACCTAATTTGGAGATAGGGTCTTTACAGAGGTAATCAAGTTAAGGTGAGGTCATTGGGGTGGGCCCTAATCCAATGTGATTGGTGGCTTTATATGAAGGGGAAATTTGGAAGACATATACAGAAGAAAGACAATATGAAGGCACAAGAAGGATGTGTTCTATAGGCTAAGGAATGCCCAAGACTACCAGAAGGTAGAAGGAAGGCATGGAAGAGATTGTTCCTCATAAGCCTCAGGAGGAACCAATAACTGCTAACACCTTCATCTAGGATTTCTAGCCTCCAGAACTGTGAGACAATTAATTTCTGTTGTTTAAGCCACCTGCTTTGTTATATAACATCAGACCTAGGAAACTAATATAGGTTCAGAGAAAAAAATTGAGCCCTCTCCTCTACATAATTTTCAATCAGTCTCTTAAGTTTGCATTTTCTTCTATTTCATTTTGCTATCTGTCGAAAATTCTTTTGCTAACTTCTAAGTATGAAAAAAGAAAAGAAGTTACAAATTATTACTTTGGAATTCACTTTAAATCTTAGCAGTTAATGTTATGTGTAAGTCATAATATAACTTTAAGCTAAATTATTCTGTCTAAAATAGATTGTTACTGTTTGAGAAATAATGCTATACTATGGAACTAATAAAACTTTAAAAATAAATACTGCTATGGGTTGTGAGATACCACAGATCCTTAATGAGCTATGACATGGGATTACTTTACAAAGAATACATGTTTAAAAGCTTGAACAGTACAAATAACTGATTTTCTATGATGCTATATAACTTTTCTATGCCTGATTAGCTGCTTGCATTATTTAAAGCTCTGAATTTGTGATGGAAACATAGGTTGAGAGTCATGAATTTTTATGCCTCACTTGACAAGGCAACTAATACATCACTAAGCCTCCCCATTCTTGTAAACTTACCTGTAAACCAATAGTGTCAGTCCTGAATTATTTTTGATATTGAATCTATTGATGAACTGAAAAGGTTAAAATTAAAGTCTGATTTATGCTGTGATCAAGAGCATGGTGTTAGAGCACCAAGTGATCTGTGCAGATTATAACCACAAATATACTTCAGATTCAGCTTTGTAGCTCTGCTATGAAGCTCTAAGTTCCCTTTCTATCTCCCTCAAGGAGATTCCTTTGGAAAAAGGGGCTGATAAAAATCAGTCTCTCGAATCCTGATGACTTTGTGAACAAAGCATCTGATTTCTCCCCCTCTGTAGTTCCATTCAGGTGGAATTTTAAGACTTAACAGATGAATTTGACCACGGTGATCTGTGCTCTATTACTTGTAGGCAATTATTATGGATCAGAAAACTACTCATTGTATTTCATAGAGGTTCAGAAGCGCTTGATATCGCTCCTGGTTAAGGGAATAAATTCGTGACTCATTGAAAGCTTTACTTTACCACATCTCTAGGCTCTATTTGAAGACTAGATCATTAATTCTCTCCAGCTTATCTCATTTAAACAGACAGGTTTCAATGATAGCAGGTTATCAAGAGACATGTAGACATAGATGAATTCAAATATGCAAAAAAAAAGATAAACCTACTGGGCCAAGATAGCAGAATATCAAAGGTTGTGTATTAAGCTGGAATTTCTTTTGGATTATCTTAAATGTAAATGAGTAAATATCATCAAGCCTGAGGATGCTGGCAGCAGGGCTCTCTGAAATGCTATTACTTCCTCCCAAATATTAGATATGACCTAACCAGCCCATGGGATTGTATTGATAGCTTAATCTTTTTATCATACCAACAGATGAAAGAAATGAGATTTTTGCCTTCAATTTTATTTTGTTTTTCAATCTTGAAGTAAAAGTCAATGAGCAGCATTTCCCTTGGATTAAGTGACTTACTTTGTGCCTATTTATGGATACTATTTGATAAAAATTGTAAGTTTTAAAAGAGTTATCTCTGGATTTATTCATATTTTGTGCTTATGAAAATACACATGTAAATACATTTTAATGATTATAATAAAATCACATAATGTAATGGACTTCCTTATCAAATTGTAGAAATAGTAGTGAAAAAAGAAATAATATTTACATAATAAATAAGTGGTCAATTGTGTCTAAAAATGATTTGAAAATGAATTATTTTCAATTTACTGGGGAGACTTGGGATTTAAATATATATAACATTAAGAATCTCTTCACAGAGTAAAGAGTAGTATTAATTAAAGTTTAAATTTTCTCAAAAATGTAGAAATATATATTTTCTCACAGATATTAATAAGCTTTGTTAAATGCAAATAAATTCTATGGAGAAAATAGTGATAAAATATTTTTATTGAAAAAACTATATTGATAGCCTTCCAATGACCAATTTTATAATTTCTATTCAATAGGGACTTAAGAGGAAAATTGATCCTCAGAGAATGACACTTTCAGGGGAGTATAGTTTTTTCTTCTCTGCCTTGAATGGGGTAACATATCCTTGAGTTCTTCAAAGAAACAATCAAATTTCCATCATCCAATAAATGCACAAAACTCAATAACTATATAAAATATAGCATTATTTATTCAAAATGTATATTTTAGGAGTATTAATGTTATTGTTTTCTGTGATCAAATGTTTAAAATTTTACCCCATTTACATGTTCATTTTAATGGTCAATGGTTTCCCGTGTATTTTCTCATAGGAATGAAGTTATATATAGCCTAATAAAGTGGTCCTTCATCATTTGATTGCCATGATATACCTTAATACATCCTCCTCTCAGGAACACTGGCTTACTAAGCATTGCCAATCAAACCAGCTATGTGGGTTGTCAGGCCACATCCTCCTCCTTCCCTGGCAGAATGGGCATATGTTTTCTGAAGAAGTCCCACACTGCCTACCTTTATGGGTTTTTTTTTTCTTTTTTCTTTTCTCCATTCTCCTTTATTCCATGAACACCTAGTTACAAGCTGCACAAATCAAAAAATAACAGCAGAGAAGGGTGTGGGGCAGATTTTTATGAGGTGTAGTGACTGGGAAGGAAGACTGGGTTGGGAACCGGTCCTTCCCTCCACACACAGCCCTGGACCAGGGCTATGTCCCCTGCAGTGGGGAATCTGGGGAGGAGGGGGGCAAAAATCCAGGGTCGCTGAGACCCCTAAACCCAGAGCCCATCCCAAAAACCCCCTCAATGCATGGCAGGGGTAGAACGGGGAAGGGAAGGAGTTTCAGAGATGGAGAAGCAAAGTGAAAAATCAAGTTAGTGGATACAGAAGAAGTGGAGTCATCATGGTAAGGAGATTAAAGAAGGAAAAAGTAGGTAAAGGGGCAGTGAAAGGTTCTCACTGAGACCCCCAGGGAGAGGTGGGGGTCAGCTGGCCTGTTAATTTAATATTAAATAGGGAGTGGGAGTTGAAGAGGAAATCTTCAACTGGAAATCACTGACTATGAAACAGATGTATTTAATCATACGAATATACACAAATATAAGCTTTAGTATAACATAAAAATGACTATTTTTTCAAATTTTTTTGTTTAAAATGTGTTGTAATTTTTAAAGGAAAAGTTCTTTCTTTATATTACAGATATAAAGAAGAGTGAAGCTCTTCAATAAGCATCAACATTTACTAAATTTTAAATTCTCACCAGATGCCAGAGATATAAACATAAATAAGACAGTAGCCTTTTCCTTTCATTTAAGAGAGACTAGGGACACCAAATTTTCCATTTGCTTATCTACCTCTCTGAGTCTCTCTTATAGTTAGGTTGGGTGCCCTGTGACTAATTCTAAACAATGGGCCTTGAACAGAAGTAATGTGTGCCACTTTTAATTCAAGTACATAACAGCTGTTTTCAGTTCTCTCTGCTGTTACTTCAGCTCTCAGAATGACATTAGGATCAATGTATTAAGATGGTACTGATCCATAAGACTGATATGATTTGAAAACTTGAATCACTTCCTGAAAGGGAAGTGCACTGGAGAGAATTTATGCCCTTGGTCAAGCCCCTGAGATAGTGTGGTTTGCTTGTTATTTCAGCATAGCTTATTCTATTCTACCTAATGGAGTCCATATTACTTCAATTGCAAGGGATAGAAACCTAATTTGAATTAACGTAAGTAAAATAAATGAAAAGTATCACAATGATACTGGGTTTACCTCATTTGAATGGTCTATCATCTCAACTACAGGGAATGTAGGGACACAGATGGGCCTTAAGGATAACTGTAAACAGTGTTTTGGACACCTCAAAAGTGCATGATCTCTAATCTCTGCTTCTCCATATTGTGACACTATTCATTTCACTGCCAACAGGCTTCCTCCACATGGGAGTAAACATGGCTCTGGGAGCTACACAACCTTAAACATGTAATGTCTGTCACCCAAATGCCCCCCTTTACTTAGTAAAAAAAGTAAAATATCTAGGAGAACACACTGATTTGGTTACTTTTGTTCAGTTGCACTTGCTGAGATAAATCAACTTTAGTCACCTTAGTGGAGCTCAAACTGAGTCATAAAACCAAGCCTTAATAAAAAAAATTATGGCAGATAACTAGACTATGGTAGCTCACGTATGAATCACTTGTTTAAAGTAAAGAAGTGAAGCTTTACTAAGAGAAACATAGTTATTTCTAGGAGTGGGAGTGAGTGGTATTTTTTAAAAATGTGTATAGTTTCCTTCAATAAATTACTTTAAAATTAGCAAAATCTAATTCATCTGGTTTATTCATTCTACAAAAAAATCATAGAGTTCCTACTATAGGCCAGATACTGCTGTAAGTATTAGGGATAAAGTAATACACAATATAAATAAGGCCTCTGGCCTCACTGAGTTTATATTCTAAATTCTTGCCTTCAATTTTTCTTTGGAATTAAATATACAGAAAGAAAGAATAAGCAATACATTGTCAGTTCCCATGGGGCCAAAAGTTGCCCTTAGGTAGTTAATATTTAACTAAAACTATAATGTAAACTAAAACAAACTTGCTTTATCAAATATCTGTGCTTCTAAGCATTAGGAAGAAGAACCAGACAAATAACTCAAGCATGGTGATTAAGTGAGAGCATGAGCATTAAGATTTAGCATGTCTTGGGCTTCCCTGGTGGCGCAGTGCTTGAGAGTCCGCCTGCCGATGCAGGAGACGCGGG